>NW_028274813.1:122342158-122493673 GCF_037043125.1 Eumetopias jubatus
GGCTCTTTTTTTTTTTTAATTTAAGACAGAGCGAGGAGAGAGGGCGCACAAGCAGGGGGAGAGGGAGAGAGAGAAGCAGACCTCCCCACTGAGCAAGGAGCCCTACGCAGGGCTCAATTCCAGGACACTGGGATCATGACCTGAGCAGATGCTTAACCAACTGAGCCACCCAGGCGCCCCTCGTTTGGTTCTTTTTTGAAAAATAATTTCTGTCTCTTTATTGATATTCTCTGGTGAGACTTTTTTTTTTTTAAAGATTTTATTTATTTTTTTATTTGTATTATACAATACAAATAAATATACAATAAAATAATATATTTTTATTATTTATTTATTTATAAATAAATATTTATTTATTTGACAGAGAGAGACACACACACACACACACACACACACACACACACACACACACACACACACACACACACACACACAGCGAGAGAGGGAACACAAGCAGGGGGAGTGGGAGAGGGAGAAGCAAGCTTCCCGAGGAGCAGGGAGCCCGATGCGGGGCTCGATCCCAGGACCCTGGGATCATGACCTAAGCCGAAGGCAGACGCTTAATGACTGAGCCACCCAGGCGCCCGAGACATTGTTCTTATACTTTAAGTTCTTTAGACATGGTTTTCTTTAATTCTTTGAACATATTTAAAATAGCTGATTTAAATCTTTGTTTCCTTTTTTCCCTGTTTGAACCATGCTTTCCTGTTTCTTTCTTTTCTTTTGTACTTTGGTAGTTTCATAGAATTTTCTTTTTTCTTCCTTTTTAAAATTTTAATTCCAGTATAATTAACATACAGTGTTATATTAGTTTTAGGTATACAAGATAGTGATTCAACAGTTCTATACATTATTCTGTCTTCCTTGGGATAAGTGATAAGATAGTTTCTCTTTCTGCTGCTTCATTATTAATGTATAGAAATGCAACGAATTTCTGTATGTTGATCTTGTATCCTACAATGTTACTGAATTCATTTATCAGTTCTAGTAGTGTTTTGGTGGGGTCTTTAGGGTTTTCTATATATAATATGTCATCTGCAAACAGTGAAAATTTTACTTCGTCCTTACCAATTTGGATACCTTTTATTTCTTGTCTGATTGCTGTGGTTAGGACTTCCAGTACTATGTTAAAAAAACAGTGGTGAGAATGGACATCCTTTGTCTTGTTCCTGACCTTAGGGGAAAAACTCTCAGTTTTTCACCATTGAGCATGATACTAGCTGTGGGTTCTTTATATATGGCCTTTATTATGTTGAGGTATGTTCCCTCTAAACCTACTTTGTTGAGGGTTTTTATCATGAATGGATGTTGTACTTCGTCAAATCATGCTTTCTTGTTTCTTTGTCTTGTAATTTTTTTTGTTGAAAACTGGACATTTTAATATTGGGGCAACTCTGGAAATCAGAGTCTACTCCATCCTCAGAGTTTACTGTTGTCTTTGTTACTATTGTTTGTTTAGTGATTTTCAATTCTGTTAAGTCATGTGTGGCCACTGAAGTCTCTTCTTGATTAGCTAGAGGTCAGCTAATGATTAGGCAGAGTATTTTTATTTATTTATTTTTAAAAGATCTTATTTATTCATTTACTTATTTATTTGAGAGAGAGAAAATGGGGGGCCCAGAGGGAGAGGGACAAGTAGATTCTATGCTGAGTGTGGAGCCCAGCACGGGGCTCTGTCCCACGACCCTAAGATCATGACCGGAGCAGAAACTAGGAGTCGGACCTTTCACTGACTTGCGTCTGAGCCACCCAGACGCCCCTAAGAGTATTTTTAAATGCCTAGAACCAGTATAGCTCCCAGACTTTGCTGAGGACCAGTGCGTGCGTGTTGGGACACACCTTCAACACTCAGCCAGGCTGTTTACAATTCTGCCGTAGACCTCGCTTCATGCGTGCGCAGAACCTCAAGGTCAGCTGGAGATGAGCCCTTACAGCCTTACAGATCTCTTCTGAGCATGTGCACAGCTTGCACATGCATTACGGCCTTCTGGATTTCCATCTCAGGAACATGTCAGAGACTTTCAAAGCTCTCTGGATGTCTCATTTTCAGACGTTTCTTTTTAAGCTTTTTGGTTAGCTTATTGTTTGCCTAAATTTTTATCCACTGCTCTAGACATCTGTGATGTTAAACAAGTGCCTCTTACGGTTTTTGATAAATGCCCCTGAAGAAGAGGCTATTTGCACTGGGCAAGCTCTAAGTCAGTTCAGATGAAGATAGCCTTGCTGTGGCTTTCTAGGGATCTAAATCTAACAGGTTGGCTCATGACAGTTCTCTGGGAATAGATGGGGCTCTGAAGGAGGGTGTGTGTGTGTGTCTGTGTGGTGGTGGTGGTGGGAGACAGATGGGAGTGGAGCCATTTAAAGTGCCACAAAGCTCACAGTTGTTGTCCCAATTCAATGGTTTTTCTTTTTTTTTATTAACATATAATGTATTATTTGTTTCAGGGGTACAGGTCTGTGATTCAACAGTCTTGCACGATTCACAGCGCTCACCATAGCACATACCCTCCCCAGTGTCTATCACCCAGCCACCCCATCCCTCCCACCCGCCTCCACTCCAGCAACCCTCAGTTTGTTTCCTGAGATTAAGAGTCTCTTATGGTTTGTCTTCCTTCTGGTTTGTCTTGTTTTGTTTTTCCCTCCCTTCCTCTATCTTCCTCTGTCTTGTTTCTCGAATTCCTCATATCAGTGAGATCATAGGATACTTGTCTTTCTCTGATTGACTTATTTCACTTAGCATAATAACCTCTAGTTCCATCCACGTTGTTGCAAATGGCAAGATTTCATTTTTTGATGGCTGCATAATATTCCTTTGTGTGTGTACATCTATATATATCATATATATGATATATATATATGATGTATGTATGATATATACATATATATCTTCTTTATCCATTCATCTGTTGATGGATATCTAGGGTCTTTCCACAGTTTGGCTATTGTGGACATTGCTGCTATAAACATTGGGGTGCATGTGCCCCTTCAGGTCACTACATTTGTATTTTTGGGGTAAATACCCAGTAGTGCAATTGCTGGGTCGTATGGTAGCTCTATTTTCCACTTTTTGAGGAACCTCCATACTGTTTTCCAGAGTGGCTGCACCAGCTTGCATTCCCACCAACAGTGTAGGAGGGTTCCCCTTTCTCCACATCCCCGCCAGCATCTGTCTTTTCCTGACTTGTTAATTTTAGCCATTCTGGCTGGTGTGAGGTGGTGTCTCATTGAGGTTTTGATTTGGATTTTCCTGATGCCGAGTGAAGTTGAGCACTTTTTCATGTGTCTGTTGGCCATTTGGATGTCTTCTTTGCAGAAGTGTCTGTTCATGCTTCTGGCCATTTTTTTTTCTTTTTCTTTTTTTTTTAAGATTTTATTTATCTAACTGACAGAGAGAGACAGGTGAGAGAGGTAACACAAGCAGGGGGAGTGGGAGAGGGAGAAGCAGGCTTCCTGCCGAGCAGGGAGCCTGCTGTGGGGCTCGATCCCAGGACCCTGGGATCATGACCTGAGCCAAAGGCAGTCGCTTAACCAACTGAGCCACCCAGGCACCCCTCTTCTGCCCCTTTCTTGATTGGATTATTTGTTCTTTGGGTGTTGAGTTTGGTAAGTTCTTTATAGATTGGGTACTAGCCCTTTATCTGATATGTCATTTGCAAATATCTTCTCTCATTCTGTTGGTTGTCTTTTGGTTTTGTTGACTGTTTTCCTTTGCTGTGCAAAAGCTTTTTATCTTGATGAAGTCCCAGTAGTTCATTTTTGCCCTCAATGTTTTTTCTTGAATAAACTCTCTGTTTGCTGCAAGCCAAAATTCTTGATGTTTTGAAAAAGTTGACAATTTTTGCCAGGGTTTTGTTTCTTTTATGTAGGAGAGGATTTTCAGATGTCCTTACTCTGCTATTTTCACTGGTGGTCACTTCTCTCTTCATTTAAATTTAGTGTTTTTGGAATACTTGCTAAAAGTAGATTACTAGTCATGGGGTAGTAATACCTGAATGCCAAGACATGGATATCAGGGATTCTCAAGGAACCCATTTTATAATTACAGATATGAATGACTTGTAAATCTCTGTTCTGCTCCCCCACCCTATATAGTGTGTGTGTACACAGACAGACACACATGCATGCAGCTAAAAATCAGCTGCTTTGCACCGGTGCAACTGTCCCAGTTGTTGGGATGTTGAAATACTTTATTTGGTACACTGCTACTGTGCAGTAACTAAAGGACTAATGTACCTAATCCAGCAGGCCATACGATTCTGCTGCATTCTGATTGTTCGGTGCTTGTGTTGCATAGTTGATGCATATGTTGTATAGATTCAGATTCATGTATGTGTGTGTGTACATGTGTATGTAGCATGCATGGCATAGTTCATATAATGTGGCATGGTTTGCATGTGTGACGGCAGATAAAAATACTACATGTGTTACATATATGTACACATAATATACTGCAACCTAGATTTTATTTATCATCACACATGCACACCATGCTACATATAATGGGAGAGATTTCTAAGGAGGTTTTAAGGGGTAAGAAGTGCCCTTTAGAGGTGTGTGAGTTTGTACTTTACACACACACACACACACACACACACACACACACACACACACACACGATAGCCATTCTTTTGCCCCTTGTCCCTTTTACTTTTTCTGTATTTTGTGGCTTCTCCACCTCTTTTACCTGCAATCATTGCCTACTTTTTTGATTCTTATTTCTGGTTTCTATCTGTTTACCTCTTCTGAAATGGAGCCAGTGTGCTAAGCCTTCGCATTGTTAGGGGGCAGTAGTTCAGCATATTTAATGTAGCTTTTTCACATTAAATCTTTTTTATCTCCGTAATCGCCACAACATCTAGCCCAGAGTTTTAACCTCCTGCTGAATGGTTTGTGTTAATCTTGGGTGATCTCTTTAGAGCGTGCAGGAGGATCTGGGGCTTTTGTCATCTTATTTGATCTGATTGGAGCTGAGAGTACCTGTTTCCTTATACTGGGATGAGGTGAATTATGTTGCCTCTCTTTCCTCGTATTGCTGTATCATTTATCCCTGACACACCTGAGACACCCATCTGTTCTCTTTCTTTCGCCTTCCATACCGTAGCTCTGTCACCTGTTTCTTAGGGGAGTACGCATGGATATGCATTAACTGTTCCGCTGTAGTCTGCCTGGGGCAGAGAAGGCACAACTCTGAATGGTCAGAATTCTTGATGAGCTATGCCCTCCTCTGAATGCAAGGAACGTTGTGCCAAACCTCCCAGCTCTGCGGACAGCAGATTCTGCTCAGAGGTATCTGATGTGTGATTAACTTAAAGGTGAACCCAAAAGAGCCTGGTTCTGTAGAAATACTTACGTTTTAACGTGAGAAGATTTTCAGGCTGCCTCCGTCGGGGACTGCACCCCCAGCCCTCTGGCATAGGCTCTCTGTTCACGTTGTCACAGACCCGTAGCTGACTCGTCCTCTTGTGTCACACTGAAACTATTGCTTAGCATTTCCAGTATTTATTTGTGTGATTTTAGGGGGAGTCTCTGTGGCCATTTTCTGTTTTCAGTAACAGAAAGGGACTGGTGGTAGGACAGTACGAACCTCTTCAGCACTTCGGTGATTTGTTCCTGCATTCTATTTGCGTTCTCCTTTCCTTTCCCGACGGTCAGTTTCTTAAAACTGGGACAGTGCCTCTTAGGATTCTAAACCCAGCCCTTACCTTAATTTCTTTAAATGATCTTTCTTTGTAAAACTCTGCATTTGAAAGGAGTAAATCACTGCTTTTAATGTCAGTGGCCTGCCTTTGGCCTTATACCGTCACCAGTGTGCTTTATAAATTGCAGGAACTGGGGACAGCTTGGCTCTGCCAAGGGAAACGGTGTGTCTCCCTCCACAGTACTGTGGGGGAAAAGTGAAGTCTTCTCTGAGCTTCCACGACTTCGGCTGGTAGGCCTCCTGAGGGCAGTGAAAAGGCCCACTTTGCCTTGAAGCCCAGACCCTGCTTCATCCAGCATCAGAGTTGTAGTGCCTGCCCCCAGTTGTCTGATTGTCAGATTATATTTACACCAAACAGTCAGAATGGATTTTTGATCTGCCGTTTACCCCGATTGCTATTAGCTCAAGCCTGAGAAGCAGTTAATTTTGTTGGATCTGCCAGGATCGTCTCAAACATGACTCTGTCAGACTGGCCACTGGAAAACCTGAGGTGTCTCCCCTCTTGTGGAGAAGGCTGCCATCTTAATCTACTGAGTCAGTGCTTCCTGTACTGACTGTTGGAAACATGAGCAAACAGACGACCCTGTTGGAGACAGTTGAAACTTCTATAAGCTAAGTTGGTATCAGAGGTTTGCATTTCTGACTCAGGCTGAGCCTAGGTAGACGACAGAGTGTCAACTGTGATGCCTGCACCCTCACAGCACGGAGTCCCCGGGGCTCATCCTGAAGCCACTTGCCCAAATCAGAGAGTGGTAGCCAGGTTCGTGGAAACTGGAAGATAATAGAGAAGGATATTTCTGGCAGACAGTTCTAGTTAAAATGCCTTTCAGAGCAAATGATTGCCAATAAGCTGCTTGAAAAAAAATTGGGGGCACCTTGGTGGGTCAGTTAGTTAAGCACCCCACTCTTGATTTCGGCTTAGGTCATGATCCTCAGGGTCGTGAGATCGAGCCCCGTGTCAGGCTTCATGCTAAGTGAGGAGCCTGCTTTAGATTCTCTCTCTCCCTCTCCCTCTGCCCCTTCCACCCACCCAGCTCATGTGCTCGCTCTCTTAAAAAAAAAAAAAAAAAGTCTAAGATGTCTTTAGAAAGAGGGAAGTAAGCCAACACTACTATTTCATTCGTGTTCCCAGTATTCAATTCAGACTGCACTATGGACCTGTGAGGCTTTTGTTGGCCATGCTGAGGAAACTAATCACCATTTATTATGTTTCTGTGTGAAAATGTGTTTTTAAGTTTCCAACAACTGATTTAACATTCAAATTTTAGAATATAAACTGGGGTCATGTTTAGATTGCCTGTTACGGCTCCTGGCTTTTCCTGTGATAAAGTCTGATGCTCTTAAAAACAGTAGTCATAGAGAATCTCAATATTTTCGCAAAAGGGGCTTTCTGAAAAATACCACATGTTCATATTCAGAGCGTGGCCCTTGTCACACTAATAAAGTCCCTAGGCCCCTTGCCAGTTTGGTCCTTCTGCCACTTCTAGCTGCTCTTGACCTCCTGAACCACTTGCTTCCTCTTCACGTCCCCGTCACCTGCACCCGAGGCAAGTCTCTTGTAATCTTTTACCAGGTTTTTGATGCCTAGCCTCTCCCAGTTGACTCTTTGATGTGTCTTGTGTGTTTGAAACTTCTACATCTGAGTCTCAGAAGCCCCCTTGATCTCTTGTACCCTAATTCCATAACTCTGATATTGTTTTGCTTTTTCGTGGTGCGTAGGAAACCCAGGACGAATCAGCTGTGTTGTGGTTGGATGAAATTCAAGGTGGAATCTGGCAGTCTAACAGAGACACCCAAGAAGCACAGAGGTGTACGTATCAGTGGTTTATTTCTGTTTCTGTGGCGGGTGGGGGTGGCGCTGGGCTCCCTACCTCAGTATTCAGCTTGATAGAGAGATGGGGTGTGGGCAGGGGGCAGTTTACCAGTAGGCAAACAGTTGGTGAATTAGTGTGTGGCTGTAGACACTTTCTCAACTATTCTGGTGACAATTCTCTTCCGGGATAGTTGCCCTAGGAATCTATGCCATTAATGAGGCAGTGGAGAGTGGTGATGTTGGTAAGACCCTGAGTGCCCTTCGTTCCCCTGATGTCGGCTTGTATGGAGTCATCCCCGAATGTGGTGAGACTTACCAGAGTGACCTTGCTGAGGCCAAGAAGAAGAAACTGGCAGCAGGTGAGTTATGGGGACGTAAATATGTGCCTTGAAAGGAAAAGCTTGAATCTAAGAGGGGTCAGCTGTAGGGAAATACACTTTAGTGTAGAGGCACAGTATTTAGGCTTATTTTAAAGCCCACAAGGAGATAATACCCTCTTTAAAAAAATTTTTTTTAATTCTTACCTCCCCACCCCCCTTAAGGGCAGCTGTGTTAAAAAGGTCAATTTTCTGAAAAGGCAAAAAGCATCCAAGTATTTGACAATTTATCTTTCACAGGGCATCATTAGTTCTGATTGCCTAAGTTTATATAAAAGTAATTTATCTGCAGGGCGCCTGGGTGGCTCAGTCGGTTAAGCGACTGCCTTCGGCTCAGGTCCTGATCCTGGAGTCCGGGGATCGAGTCCCGCATCGGGCTCCCTGCTCAGCGGGGAGTCTGCTTCTCCCTCTGACCCTCTTCCCTCTCATGCTCTCTATTTCTCATTCTCTCTCTCTCTCAAATAAATAAATAAGATCTTTCAAAAAAAAAAGTAGTTTATCTGCAGAAAGAGAGGAATAAAGATAAGATTTTTCATCCCATTGCATGGCCTTTTTTTTTTTTACTAACTGGAGAGGCTGAATGGTTGCAAATCTTTTTATCAGAATAGTTTTCTGACACACCAGGTCTTAAATGCTGGCTTTAGAAGGAACAAAGTTAGTCAAGGTCAGTTCTACAATCGGACTTCGTATTTTCTTTTTCTAATGTAGAAATGAGTGAGCTAAATGAGACATAACGAAGCCATGATTTTAGAGGGACTTAGGATTCCCCGTTACTCTTAGGGATGCCAGGAACAGGTTTTTGGAATTGTTCTATTTAGACTGTTAATCCTGCAGTGTTAGGTATGTGAGTGTGGGAAGTGTGGCTCTGAGGTTCTTTTATCTTTATTTCCTTTGTTTTCTGCCAGGAGATAATAACGGCAAGTGGGTGAAGCACTGGGTGAAAGGTGGGTACTATTACTACCACCACCTGGAGACCCAGGAAGGAGGGTGGGAGGAACCCCCCGGCGTCATGCAGGACCCAGTGCAGCTTTCTCGGGAGGAGATCCAGGTAGGTCGCACTTCCTCACAAGAGAACGTGTTCTAGAGCCAGCATCAGTGAGAAGGACAGGGCCTGTGGTTAGAAGATCTGGATTAAAATTAAGGTTATATAGTGAACTATGTGGACTGTTTTTTTTCCCCTAGTGGTTGCGGAGACGACTAAGGGCCTAGATCAAACTGTAGAATGAAGTCAGGTAAATTGTGTGCTCATTAAAGAAAACTTGGTTGATCAGAAAAAAAGAGAAACGAAAAGTTTCTTTAACTCCTTGTTAAATGCGGTGACTGTTAATCTCTCTGATTTGCCTTTCCAGTCTTTTCTGACTGTTCCACAAACTCCAAACCATGCTGTTTTAGAATATAACCTGTACTTTCAAATAAGCTCAGCATTTTTTTTTTTTATGGCTGATTTTAAAGTGCTTTTTCCCCATCCTCTGTGTGTTTGCTATGCCATTCGTTCTTACTGTTTGCTCATTCATTCAGCAGTTACTTACACCTCCGTGAGTGTAGCAGGCTCTTGTCTAAGCAATGGGGGCGCAGTCATGGACAGCACAAGTCCCCGCTGTCATGAGAGCTCCCTTACCTGACGTCTACATCTGTCAAACTTCTACCCATCTCAAGCATCACCTCCTTGATTTTTTTTTTTTAAGTTTATTTATTTAAGTCATCTCTGCACCCCACGTGGGGCTCGAACTCACGACCCTGAGATCAAGAGGTGCATGCTCTTCCCACTGAACCAGCCAGCCTCCTTGATGAATCTTTTTTGTTTGTTTTTTTAAAGATTTTATTTATTTATTTGTTTGTTTGAGAGAAAGAGTGAGAGAGACACAAGATTGCAAGCAGGGGGGAAGGGCAGAGGGAGAGGGAGAAACAGACTCCCCGCTGAGCAGGAACTGGATTCCAGGACCCCAGGATCACGACCCGAGCCGAAGGCAGATGCCCAACTGACTGAGCCACCTAGGCGCCCCCCTTGATGAATCTTTTTAAAATTCTCTCTCCTTTCCCCCTCCAATTTCATTTGAAGCCCTCCTGAAAAACTTCATAGTAATTCAGAATTTAACCAACTTGGATTTGAATTTCAGTCACATCTGTACTTGTCTCATGCCCACTCCTGGTTTTTAAAGTGAGCCAATAAGTTTGCAGGGTTTGTGTTAGTACCCGCGTATCTTGTCCTTCATGGGCACTTTTAACATCACTTGGAGCTGAGCTCATGCGCATTAAACTGGAGTTGTCTAATGAACATTAAAAGGGAGGAAAAGGTATCGAGGGAAGATGTTCAGTGAGCTCCTATAGGCCATAGTTAGAAATGTTATTTTATTCTACTTCATTTATTTTTTTAAAGTAATCTCTACCCCCACAGTGGGGTCAAACTCACGACCTCAAGATCAAGAGTCACGTGCTCTGCGGGCTGAGCCAGCCAGGTGCCCCAAGACACGTTACTAATAGGCACAAAGATTCCTAGAGAGAGGACAGTACAGGCCATCTGCTTCCGTCGGGCAGCAGTTCCCAGCTCCTGGGAAGAAGAACTACAGTGCCCACATATGTACAAAGCGAGATAGTCCCCTCATTCAGAACATCTGGCAGACGGGTGAGTTTCTGTCTTGGGCTTGAAGTTCTCCTCTTCCCGTTCGGTGTTTCATCTTCTCTGCTAAATGGTTTCACCGTGAGGAAATTTAATGAAAGCCCTCGAACTCTGTGAGTGTTGAGTGGGATGTAAAGATGTGTCAGAGTTTCTGCCTTCCCGTTGTTCCCAGTGTGATGGTGACAACAGCATGGGACTGAGTCCTGTAGTGTGAGGCAGGCAGAAACAGATGCTCCAAAAACAGTGACGTAGAGGGAATGTTGTAGAAGCAGTTAATTTTGTTCTGGAGAAAGACAGCACAGATAATATTTCAGCAGACGCGGAAGAGGGGAAGGGACTGTATGGGGAAAGGCCCCAAGGACTGGGGGAACAAGGGCCGTTTATGGGGAGACGAGCAGTCCTAGGCCTGTTAACTGGCATGTGAGGAAAGGCTCAGGTGAGTTTCCAGGGCCTAACGTGCCTGTTAAGGAAGCCAGGCCACCTCTTCTGGCAGTGATTTTTAACTTTGTTTTGAGTCACACACCCCTTTGATTAGCTCATTAACTTCCACAGAGACACTCCTACTTAGTATTTTGCATATGGACCTAACTAGAATTTTTCAAACAGGGGAGGGATGTTGCTTCACTTTGGTGTGGGAACTAACCTCTCTTAAGAAAAAAAAAAACAGTGTCCATCAAACTGGATTCTCCTACTCTCCATTTCCCGCACTTTCAGTGACTCTGGGTCTTCACTAATTCCTTAATCATTTTCTTGTCCAAAGCTTATTGTTCATCTTGTTTCTGATTTCATTCTCCCAGTTCCTCACCCACCTTGTGCTCCTTCTCCTCTCATAGTTCCAGTTATTCTCATATGTAACCTGGATCTGTGCTTCTCTGAATTGTGTGTGTGTGTGTGTCCGTCCGTCCGTCCGTCCGTCCCAGGGATCTTTGTAAAGTGGAGACGGATTCTGTGGGTGTAAGATGAAGCCTGAGAATCTGCATTTCTGACCGGCTCCCCCATGATGCTGATGCCGTTGGCCCTGGCGTATGCTTCTGAGTAGTAGCCTGCATACATAGTCTTGTTGCCTTCATTGTAGGAAAAAAGATATTTTTAAAGCCTATGGACTTTTCCTGATTTGGGCTTGCCTACAAATTTGTCATCCGTTTCTTGCTGAATGCCTTGAACAGTAGTCTGGCCCCTCACTGATTCATTCCCCATTACCATTCACTTCTTAGCTTACAGCAGTACCGTTTCCTGCCCAGCTTTTACTTTAGTCAAACTCTTGCTTTAGAACTTACTGATAGCCTTTGAATTGCCAGGGTCTCTTAGGAGATCTCCTCATATTTGACCTCTCACTGTGTTCTCTTCCTTAAACTTGCGACTCTTTTGGCTTCTTCAGTGCAGTTCTCTTCTGATTCTCCCGCTGGCGAGGGCTCCTTCTCAATCTCCCTCGCTGCCTGCCTTCTCTCCCTCCACTGAAACACGTCAGGATGCCACTGGCCTCCTTCTCTTCTTCTGCTTATTCTTCCTGTGAGCCCTCATTCAGGTTGGTGGCTCTAGCTCTCTCCCTTGCACTTATGAACCCCAAATCTTGTACCTCCAGACTTCAGTCCTTCTAACCACCAGCCCTGCCTTTCCATTTGCAGTCTAGAAGTCAGCTGATACCTCACACACGGTCTCACAGAAAAACAGACTGCAGTATATAAAGGTGTATTTTTTTCCTCAAATAAAATAATTCTGGAGTCAGGCAGTCTAGTGAAGGTGTGGTGGCTCCACAGTGCCATCTGTTCCCAGGATCCGTCTGTCTGTCTGCTCTGCCATTCTTAGCACGTGGTTTCCACCCTCAAGGTCACCTTATCATCCAGAATGACCACTGGAGCACCAGCCGTCCAGTTACCAGTTCAGGCAGGAAGTAGGAGGAAGGGAAGGAGAGCAAAGCTCCCTGTCTCTTTCAAGGAGCTTTCCCAACGGTCTTCCCAGACTACTTGTGCATACCCCACATGAGCTGCTTGCATCCCCAGCCCGAGTAGTCTTTTAACGGCACCTGTTGTTGGCCAGGAAACAATATCAAGGCTCGGATACCAAGGAAAAGGGGAACGTGGCTATTAGGGGTGTAGCCAGATGTTCCCACTGTTCTCGCTGCCACCGCCCCCCTCAGCCCCGGCTCACCCCTCGCTTGGATTTCAGTAACAGCATCCTGGTTCACTGCTCATGCTAGCCTGCCAGCTACTCTGGTAACAGTGCCGCTTCTCTAAAAAGAAGTCTCCTGGCTCTGTTTCTCTGTTGGGAAGTGTGCTGGTTCTCCAGTGCCTGTGGTCCCAGTGCACACACTCTAGGCTCCCATTCCCCTGCCGTGTCCTTCCTCCACTGGGGCATTCTAGGGGCTTCGGGGACTTGGTGCCCAGCCCTGTGTTGTACCTGCCATTCTGTCCTCTTGTCAGCAAGCACCATTCCTGGCAGGCAGTGTTGGGTAGGTGAGTGTGTAAAGGTCATGTGTGTGTGTGTGTGTGTAACTTTTTTTTTGGGCGTGAGAACGACTTGGCCCTGAGAAATAGACCTGAAGTCTTCATTCCCACTGCTTCGTTAGAGATCTGGGACAGACCTAGAAAGCTGTGAGGGTGGCTGTGTGTGCTGTGGATGAAAGTGGTTAAAAGTGTGTCCTCCAATGTGACCGGATGCTTTTTCAGAGCTCCATCTCTGGGGTGACAGCTGCGTACAACCGAGAACAGCTTTGGCTAGCCAACGAAGGCTTGATCACCAAGCTGCAGGCTTGCTGCCGTGGGTACTTGGTTCGACAGGAGTTCCGATCCAGGATGAACTTCCTGAAGAAACAGATCCCTGCCATCACCTGCATTCAGGTATCTCAGAGCCGGTTCTGCAGACAGCCGGGGGGGGGTGGTGGTGCTGGGGGGCTTCCGGAGCAGGGGCAAGAAGCAGGCAGCTCTTAGGATCGAACAAGAGTGGTTTTTGCCCTCTGACTTCTTGGTCTCTCCCTTTTCTTGACAAGTACTTCCTCTTTCTTACTGCTGTAATCAGAATAGTCAGAGTGTGCTGGATGGTTTTCCAGATGAGTCGTCCGGCCCAGAGGCAGTTCTTCGGGACTCGTTGTCTTCTAACACTGTTCCTTTGTGCCAGATTTGAATCTTGAGGAAACAACTGTGGTTTGACTATAGTGACGGGGTAGCATGGTGTCACAGGAAGAATTCCAAGTGAGGAATCAAGGCCCCACCCCTGCCAGGTGGTGGTGAGCCCCTCTAAGTTTGCTTCCTCATCTGTAAATGGGGATACTAATACTTACCTTCCTCACCTGATTCGTTGTAAGGAGCCAATAAGAGAACCTGTGGTACCCTTGAAAGGTGTGAAGTGCTGTGCTAACTCTAGGGAGGTGGGAGGTAGCCCTGTGCCCTCCTGGTGGAGGGACAGCCCACGCCCTCATTCCCCTGTCACCGCTGGGTGCAGTCCTTTGGAAAGCTTCATCGTGAATTGCACTTGGGTAATTGATGAAGATGAGATTTTTTTTAACTCCCTCCGATCCTTGGGAAGTAATATGTCCACTGTAATGTTTGATGGTTTCAGTCACAGTGGAGGGGCTACAAGCAGAAGAAGGCGTATCAAGATCGCTTAGCATATCTGCGCGCCCACAAAGATGAAGTTGTAAAGGTATGGTAGTCCGACAGCGTTTCTCAGCATGGGACGTGCGTGTGCTCTGTGTTGAGAAGAAGGACTGTTCTAATTTCCAGGATCCCTTCCCCGCAGATTCAGTCTCTGGCAAGGATGCACCAGGCTAGAAAGCGCTACAGAGACCGCCTGCAGTATTTCCGAGACCACGTAAGTGCCCTTGGGTAGGAGGACCGGCAGAATTAGTTTTGCTGTATTTTTGGTGAGCAAATGAACAAAGGAATTTCTTCTTTGTTCCTTAGATAAATGACATTATCAAAATCCAGGCTTTTATTCGGGCAAACAAAGCTCGTGATGACTACAAGACTCTCAGTGAGTAACTGTGCTCGGCAGACAAGAGTTGAGGCAGTGGTTGAGAGCCATCAGGTTCTGGGTATTCTCCACGGATCTCTTTCTGGTCCTGAAGGCAAGGCTTGGGGGCTAGGGTGCTGCTTGTGATGTAAGTTCCTTTGCTAACCCATGGCTGTATGTCTTGTTGCTTGCTGTCTTAACCTTTGTCATAACATAGCAGTAGCATGACCGAGAAGACTGCACTTGCTGCTTGTCTTTGCACATCTCAAAAATAAATATCTTATGTGTGTCTAAGAGTTATTTTTTCAAGACAGTGCTGACATTTCCCCAAGACTTAGAACTTCTTCTGGTAATTCCATTACGTGTCTGACACATACTTTCTTTCTGTCAGTCAATGCTGAGGATCCTCCAATGGTTGTGGTCCGAAAATTTGTCCACCTTCTTGACCAAAGTGACCAAGATTTTCAGGAGGAGCTTGATCTTATGAAGATGCGGGAAGAGGTCATTACCCTCATTCGTTCTAACCAACAGCTGGAGAATGACCTCAATCTCATGGATATCAAAATTGGACTGCTCGTAAAAAATAAAATCACATTGCAGGTATGGTCCAGTGCCAGCAGAGGCCTTGGTGCCCTTTGTCCTGCTTAGTACCCCCTGCCTCACCCGTTCCGACTTGCAGGTGGGGTAGAGGCTGGCTTTCTTCTCAGCGAATGCCATGCATTCTTTAAAAATTACATAAGAAACGAGATGATTCAATAGCAAAATTTTACATAGAAAAAAAAATATAAAAATCATCCCATAATTCCACCCCCCCACGGTCATTTTGTATCCTCCATTTTCGCTTACGTTAGAGGATAATATGCTTCACACATGATCACTAGTCATAAATACTCTGTTTAATGTCAGCACCTATCTGACATTTAGGTTGTTTTTCAAGTTTTTATTACAAATAACATTGTAGTTAACGTCTTAGTGAATACGTAGCTTTTATGGTATTTAAGACTGTTTTTAATCTAGATTCCTAGAAGATGGTTTCCCGAGTCTGTGGACATTTTTATGGTACAGATTCTTTTTTTTTTCCCCAAGATTTTATTCATTTAAAAGAGAGAGCACAAGCAGGGGGAGAGGCAGAGGGAGAAGCAGGCTCCCCGCTGAGCAGGGAGCACGGACACAGGGCTCCATCCCAACACCCCGGGATCATGACCCGAGCCAGGGGCAGATGCTTAAACCATCTGAGCCACCCAGGTGCCCCAGTGCAATTTCTTAATAGGGAGGTGGAAGTAGGAGATTTGATTGGTGTCCTGAACACAGGATACAGTGTAATGATTCTAAAATAGTTAATGGGATCTGCCAGTGCAGAGACCTTCATACAAGTTTTTTTGGTGCTCTAAGACCTTTGCTACAAGTGCCCAGTTTCATCTTTCAAAGCTTTTTGGTTTATGTGTATGCTTTCATTTTCAGGATGTGGTTTCCCACAGTAAAAAACTTACCAAAAAAAATAAGGAGCAGTTGTCTGATATGATGATGCTAAATAAGCAGAAGGGAGGTCTCAAGGCTTTGAGCAAGGAGAAGAGAGAGAAGCTGGAGGCCTATCAACACCTGTTTTATTTATTGCAGGTGAGTGGCTCCTGGAGTTGGTCTTGTAAGATTTAGCTTATTTACTTTCCCATAAGGAAACCTTCGCCAACATACATCTCTGCGAGAGTAATTCTGGCTTCCACTGAGGCGTGAGCAAAGGGCTGTCTTATTTTTCTTTATTACTTCTGCACATTCCAAATCTTCAAGTTCAAAAGAATGTGAATATTTGTGCCAGCCTTTATATTATCTAGAAATGACGTATCCCTTGGTTTTATTTCAGACGAACCCCACCTATCTGGCGAAGCTGATTTTTCAGATGCCCCAGAACAAGTCCACCAAGTTCATGGACTCTGTAATTTTCACCCTGTACAACTACGCATCCAACCAGCGAGAGGAGTACCTGCTCCTGCGGCTCTTTAAGACCGCGCTCCAGGAGGAGATCAAGTATGAACAGATTGCTGCCGGGCACGGGACTCCGTCCCACTGTCCTACTCACTCACAGTTTGAGATTCAGGCCTGCCCATACCTCTCCTTGACCTCCATTAACTCCAAGCTCTATGTGAAGCCCTTACTCGAGAGCAGCTTCCAGTTTTTAAATCACAAATACAAAGTGTTGCTGCTTCGAGGAGGTGGTAGAATAAGAGATTTGCTGAAGTGATTTTAGGAAGATTCTATATTAAGATAGGATTTTTAAAAAGCTGCTCCAAACATGAAGATACCACATTTTTATCTAATAAAGGACCTGTTCAGGTTCCCGTGAGTGAGTTTGCAAACAGCACGAGGGTCCTGGGTTCAGGTCAGTGTCAGGGAATGTTTCTAGAGAAAGAGCACCGTACCTCCTTCCTTCCAACGGTTTCTCTTTCCAGGGGATGGGGTCTTTCTTTAAGCAGATATTCTATCTTTACATTGATAGATTTCATGATTAGTTTAAATTGAATTTGTATCTGATGTTTTATAGGTCAAAAGTAGATCAGATTCAAGAGATCGTGACAGGAAATCCTACAGTCATTAAGATGGTTGTGAGTTTCAACCGAGGTGCTCGGGGCCAGAATGCCCTGAGACAAATCCTGGCCCCTGTCGTGAAGGAGATTATGGACGACAAGTCTCTCAACATCAAAACTGACCCTGTGGATATATACAAATCTTGGGTTAATCAGATGGAGTCTCAGACAGGAGAGGCAAGGTATGGCAACCACAACACCTTTTCCTTTGGTATTTTTGTAATTTTATTTTTTAAGCACTTAACCTTTGATTTATAAAGTAATAGTGGTTCAAATAGTTTTTTCTTAGAAACTACTTCTTTACATTGTTGACCTGGTAATTTATCCACATACTTAGCAAATATTTATTGAGTGCTAACTGTGCGCCAGGCACTGTGTTAGGTATACATACAGTAATGAACAAAACAGACAAGCTCTCTGCCCTCTGTTCATAGTTTCTTGCATGGGAGAGACAGGTACCTAAAAATGAAATGACAAATTGAGACTTCTAGGAAGTTTTGCCTTGGGAACTATAATGGGGAGTACAAGAGGGAGCTCACTTAGGTAGGGTGGTTAGGGAAAGCCTCTCTGAGAAGGTGAAATTTCACATAACTGAGGCCTAAAGGTTAAGATGGGGCCAGTCTTGCTGAGAGCTGGGTGCAGGGTATTCATGTCTGAACGTTCTGAGGTGGGAGGAGCTCGGGGGCTCCAGAACCTGAAGGGACACTGGCATCACTGGAGATGGAGTTGGACAGGAAAACTTAGGTGCGTGAGAGCACTGTGTTTTGTTGAGGAGGAGAAAATGGTGTGGAGCAGCCCTGGCATCCTGGGGGCAGGTTGGACTAACATAACTCAGGATTTCTCGGCTAGGGCAGCAGTTTAACCATCAGCATGGACACGTCGAAAGAAAGGTGTGTCAGTAGAATATGCGTAATGCTGGGAAATTACAGTTCAAAGAGCCAGCATGTGTCTGGTTTTATCCAGCTTGAATGAGGACAGAGAGGGTGAGCAGCTTGGTGCAGGGTGGTTTTTCCTGGTGGTTGTGGAGCAGGGTGAGGTCGTGCCTGAAGTTCTCTGGAGCTGAGGAGGGGTGGCTCTCCCTACCATTGCTACTCAGAGTGTGCTCTGTGGACCAGTAACTGAAAATCCTGTGTCTCTCAGCACACTGTGGAGTTCAGCTGGTGTTTTTCATAGCCACACTTGCCTAGGGAAGGAAGCAGTGCCTTGACTACCTTCTGGCTCAGGCTCCTTCCCATCCCAGATGGAGTTGTAGACTGGCACCAGCTCACACTTTGAACAGTGCTGCCCGGCGTCGTGCTCTCCAGGTGCCTGGCCCCCAGGCAAAGGGGAAGGTGCCCTCTGGATAGAGAGTAGCCGCTCTGCGGACGCTGAGAAAGGCCTTATCCCCTATGGGGATCATTTGGCACCTTATCTGTTTCTCAGTAACATGTATGTCTGTCACCAGGAGGCAGGTCACTGCTGGATGTGGTGAAAAGTCCATTTTTGTTGTGCCCTGTACACCTGAGGCTCAAATCTTGGAATGCGGTTGATACATGCCGTGCTGGACTGGGAAGTTCCGCCTGCAACCCAGGGCATCCCTACATGACAGGGCGCTGGCTCCAGGGTATTGAGAGATCTCATGGTCCATGAGTCAGTCTGTTTTAGAACAAAGTTTTGGTAGGCATTCCAGGTTTGTTTGTTTTTTTCCCTGTGAGGAAACTGGTGTCTTACTTTGTTTTTCATAAAATGGAGATGGATTTCAACACATTTTTTGCCAGTGATAACTGGGAGGTGTAACAGTGCAGTGGGAGCCGATCCTGCCTGCAGGCATCACGGGTAATTGACCTTCAGCCACCAGACACACAGACTGGGACCTGGTCCCCTCTTGGGAACGTTCGCCTCTAAAATCTGAGAAATTTAACAGTCTGTTCTGTGACTTCACTCATTGTGCTGAGCACTTTCATTCCCTTTGCTCATTACTATTTTTTATCAAATATCCTTTACACATAAAGTTATACATTTTATTTATATAAAAGGTATAGAACACATAATTTACAAATAATAAAATATAGGATACTCTTAAATAACCAGTTGTTTCAAACAGAACGCTTTTATTGATTTTCACTGAATTCTCGTGTTGGTAGTCTTGCTTAGTTGTAATTCAGACACAGTATGACAAATGGAGTTGTGTCCCTATCTGCTTGTATCTGTCTGCTATTGCTCCTGTGACAAATTACCGTAAACTTGGTGGCTTAAACCAACAGAAATTTACTCTCCTAGTTGTGGAGACCAGAAACCCGAAATCAGTATCAACGGGCTGCAGGCAGGGTGTCGGCAGGGCCGGGCAGCCCCGGAGGCTCTAGTGGGAAATCCATTCCTTGCCTCTTCAGTTTCCGGTGGCTGTTGGCATCCTTGACTGTGGCCAGATCACTGTAGTCTCTGTCTCTGTGGTCACATTGCCCCCTCTTCTGTGTGTGTCAAAGCTCCCCTGCCTCTCTCTTGTTAGGACACTTAGGATTGGATTTAGACCACCCAGATAATCCAGGATAATCATTACGACTGTTTGACGTCATTGACGATACCGGAGCCTTGACCCCTGTATTTCGTTTTTGTCTTTGAGCCCCTCCTGTCCTTCCCCGTTAAGCCTAGCATGTCTGCTGTTTTCCTGCCAGTTTCTTCAGACTCTCCCTGAGGGATCTTATCAGCTCCTCAGGTTTCAGTTCTCGTATGTTAACTGTCACTTCCCTCAGCCTTGCCCAGAGGGTCACCACGTCCCGCTGGTCGTGCCCCTTAGCGTCTCAGATCTGCGCCCTTTTTCGTGCCCTCATGATTTCTTAACCAGGCTGTGGCACTAACCCGTCTCTTTCGTCTGTGACTGTCCATCTTTAATGCATTCTTCATGGGGGGGAGCCAGAGAAATCTTCCTCAGACTCAGGTCTCCTGTCTTGTAGTGGCTCTCCCTGGCTTCCAGGAGAGTCCAGACCTCTCAGTGTTACGTATGGCACCCTCCACAACCTGGCCCCTCTCTGCTTGACCACCTCATTTCTCCTCTTCCATTGCTCTGCATTTGAGCTTCCTTCCTGGAGGACAGTGTTTCTCCCTTTTTCCTGAGTCCAGGTGTCACTTCCTCACGAAGTCTCCCTCCATTCCTCCCGTCTGAGTGGCAGCCCCCGCTCTGCCGGCACCCGGCCAGCTTCTCGTTTATACAGCACAATATGTTTACCAGTATATCTGTGTGTCTCTCCCACCAGACTGTTAGAGACTCGGGAAGCTATCGTGCCTTATACATCTTTTATCCCAAGGGCCTATCACAGTGCCTGGCACATAGTTCTAGGCGCCCAGTTCACAGCTGAAAACCCCGAGCTCAGATTCTGGCCCCACTGTTTACCGGCTCTATGAGCACCAGCAGCTTACCTGATCTCTCTGGGTCTTTCTGTCTCTGAAAGACACAGTCCTGCCTTGGGCTCTTCTGGCTGTTACCTAACACAGTTGGGGGTGATTTTTGCTTTCCCAGCAAACTGCCCTATGATGTGACCCCTGAGCAGGCTCTGGCTCATGAAGAGGTCAAGACACGGCTAGACAACTCCATCAGGAACATGCGGGCCGTGACGGACAAGTTCCTCTCAGCCATCATCAGCTCCGTGGACAAAATCCCGTGAGTGCCAAGAGTCGTAACCCCAGGCAGAGCCCAGTATGACTGCCCACCTGCCTCCACCCCCTCCGCCCTGGGCGGCTCTCATCGAGTTTTGTCCGTCCCACAGTTACGGGATGCGCTTCATTGCCAAAGTGCTGAAGGACTCGTTACATGAGAAGTTCCCCGATGCTGGTGAGGATGAGCTGCTGAAGGTGAGAATCTGGATGGTGGCACATCCTTGTTGCACATCCTTGTCCTCCAGCAGCCCTCAGAGAAGAACGTTAGAAGACAAGGCCCGACAGCAAGTGTGCAAGCATAGATTCTGGCAGTGAGCTCTTGAAAGTGATTGTAAATAGTAAATGGTACCTCTCTTGGTCCCTCTGTAGCTCCTTTATTGTTTCGCACACAGACGTCCAACAAGTTAGAGGAGGTGGATTTTCCTTCCTTGAGATAAATTTCTCCAGTCCTCTTTTCGCTGAAGAATTGCTCCCTCTGCTGGTGGCCGGGTGAATGGCAGCAAGCACCATGGTTTCTGCTAAGGCTGTTGCTGATAAATCTCTTTTCTCACTGGTCTGAGCTCCCTCCTTTTTTTTTTTTTTTTTTTTTTTCCTTTTTTCCTTAATCTGAACGCTTTTTTCTTCTCTCTCCTAGTTCTGTGCTTTCCTACAATGAGGCCTCGATTCTAGACTTTCTATTCAGGTGAATTAAAATTTTTTTTTTTTTTGGAATGAAACTCCAGGGGAAATGCTGTCACTGTCCTTGAATTCTTCTGTGGAGGAGATGTGTGTTGAGTGACTTTAATTTCAGAGGCATGAACTTGTCCACCGTTGAAGTCTGCAGCATGAGGATGGTGGGGGTTGGACAGATTACACTATGCTAATCGGTCACGTGGGCGACAGCAGCCTTATTTGCTGCTGTGCTCTGTGAACAAAGAATGCCCTAAAACACTCAGTGACAGACTTTAAGTCTATCATTGTTACCTTCTGAACCTGCTTTTTCATTGTAGTGATATTCCGTTCTGTTCTCATTTTCTTCTTCCCTGTATCCAACCGAGGATGTTCGGTTGTTTTAGTTTCAGACCTTGAGAGAAAGTGTGTGCATGCGTGCATGCATGCATGCATGTGTGTGTGCATAGTGTTTATTTTTCCTCACAGGACTGCATTTTCTGGTTTTCTTTGCTAGCAAAGTCATTTGTGGCTTATTTGGTGGAGTGGTTTTTAATACCTGTCTTTCTTTTCCATCTGTTCCCAGATTATTGGTAACTTGCTTTACTATCGATACATGAATCCAGCCATTGTTGCTCCTGATGCCTTTGACATCATTGACCTGTCGGCAGGAGGCCAGCTCACCACGGACCAACGCCGAAATCTTGGCTCCATTGCAAAGATGCTCCAGCATGCAGCTTCCAATAAGATGTTTCTGGGAGATAATGCTCACCTGGGCATCATTAATGAGTATCTCTCCCAGTCCTACCAGAAATTCAGGTAGGGGAAAAGGAACAAGGTACTTGTGGGCCTGTTTCTATCTCTGAGTGTCAGGACAAGATTAAATACCACACTTAGCTTTCCCTGGGCCCTGCCATGCTGTAGTATACGTGTTTGATGTGTTCATAGCCCCTGGAGGTGATGAAGAGGATTTTGAGCTGTTAAAATGTATTCCAACAGAATAGATGGCACTTAACATAAAAGCGATGAACCCGCATTAGGCATGTATATTAATTTGTAATCAGAGAACAATCGGAGAGTGCTTTCAACATTTGCAAATTAAACATCCCGTTGTGAGTTGAGGACACTGTCTTAGAGATAAAGTTGGTTTGCCTAATGACTCCGGTGTTTGCAAATGGTTTTAAATTATGGGTGAGCAGTTCTTGTGGGTGGAATTAAAACTGGGTGGAGGGAGAAGTTATTAGAACCACCGCCCCAAGGCCATGAAGCGCAGCAAACATGTGCAGCTTCTCTAGGATCCTAGGCCTTGACGGTCTCCTCTTTGAACTCATTGCTCCAGAGGTTTGTGGGATGTCCTCTCGTCAGTTCCTCACATATGTGTCACCTGGGGATCTGGCTCTCGTGTGTATTTTCAGACGGTTTTTCCAAACTGCTTGTGATGTCCCAGAGCTTCAGGATAAATTTAATGTGGATGAATATTCTGATTTAGTGACCCTTACCAAACCAGTGATCTACATTTCCATTGGTGAAATCATCAACACCCACACTGTAAGTATTTTTTCTTTAATTACTTAATGTGGTTGCTCTATCCTTAATTGCCTTCCCTGGATGCTGCTTACCATCTCTGGAAAGCCAGATACCTCACCTTCCTTTGATCTTGCTGACATCACATCTGCCTTATTTCTCTTTGCATATTAACAAGATCTGCTGAGTGTCTCAAAGTGATCCCAGGCCCTCTGCATCAGAGTCACCTGGGCTGATGGTCACAAGTGAAGTTCCTGGACCCTACCACAGGCCTGCTGAAACAGGTCGCCATGGGTGGGCTCCAGAATCACCGTTGTGAGCACTGATCTATTTATCCTGGCCCTCGGTGTTATTTTTCTAACATCTAAAATACCCAGTTTTTCCTCTGTGGCCCTTAGAGTGATTTTCCCTTGGGTGCTCCTTCCCCCCCCCCCAACATTTTTATAATTCGTTCCTTTCGCCTTCGGGGGTATATAGAACAGGAAAGGAGAAAATATATAAAAAGTAAAACCTTGGGTGGCTCAGTCAGTTAAGCGTCTGCCTTTGGCTCAGGTCTTGATCCCAGGGTCCTGGGATCGAGGCCCGCATCGGTCTCCTTGCTCAGCGGGGAGCCTGCTTCTCTCTCTGCCCCTCCCCCTGCTTGTACGCTTGCATTCTTTTCTCTCTCTCTGACAAATAAAGTCTTTGAAATTTCCTTGAAATTTCAAGTATTATCCTCTCTGAGGGCATTCCTTGGGGGTAATAGTGTCTTAAAGGCTCTGCTTCAGTGCCCCTAAGATGAGCACAACACGGATCCAGTGCATTTTTCTTTGAACTAAGATGCCGTAAACAGCACACATTAAGTACGAGTATGCATGTGAGTTATTTGAACTTGTAGGGTACATTATGAGTTTAGATATTGCAGTCTGTGGGGTTTGTTGTTCTCGCCCATGTAGGGTCCACTTAAATTCCTTCATCCTTGAGGTTGAGAGAGTACCAGTATTTCTTCTCCGTGCATTATCCCATAAGTCATTCAACAGAGGCCAGCCTGATGCATTATGTGTTACATTGTTGACTTGGGTTAGTTTTTTGGGGATTGGCCTGTCAGTTCTTTGAATGCTGCAGCTTTGTTATCTCACCCCTTCTGTGCTATTCGACCTTGTTGGTGGGGCTGAGGGCTGATGGGCTGCGTGTTGTTCGACTTAACTCCTGGGTGTTCAATGCAGCTCCTGTTGGATCATCAGGACGCCATTGCTCCAGAGCACAACGATCCCATCCATGAGCTGCTGGACGACCTGGGCGAGGTGCCCACCATCGAGTCCCTGATAGGTAAAGTTCTTACTTAACTGCCCGGAAGGTGACAGGGAAGGTGCCGGGGGAAGGCTGTAACTGCCACCTCGTCCATGCCACCTCGTCCATCTCTGCCCCACTCCAGCTCAGAGTGTGCGTGACGGAAGCAGATGTGGTCCACCCCTGTCTGTGAGGAACTGAGGTCCAGTGGAAGAGAGACTTTAAATGTGGATATTATACACATAATCCTATAATTAAATTAGAAGTCCTATAAAGGAAATGAACAGAATATCTTAGGAGAGACTTGTCATATTACAATTACTGAAATGACTTGTTAACGTTTACGAAATTATTTTATTATGGATTATTTTATTATGGATCCTTTGCTTTTATCATTTGGCGTTTAGTTTCTTTTATTTCTCAGCAAGAGGGTGTCCTTGCCACAGCGTACATGTTGGCCTTGTATTAACGTCTCCTCTCCGTTACGCTGACCTCTGTACCCGCCCCCCAACTGTAGGAGAGGGTGCTGGCAATTTAAATGACCCCAATAAGGAGGCGCTGGCGAAGACAGAAGTGTCTCTCACGCTGACCAACAAGTTTGATGTGCCTGGGGATGAAGATGCGGAAATGGATGCTCGGACGATCCTGCTGAAGTGAGTATTGGAAATGGGAAGAAGGAGGTAAATACAGCACAGTGATGCCTGGGCCTTGGCGGACACGTCCGCTTGTTCAGACCTGAAACCATCACCTTGGCCTTTTAAGCCTGTCCTGATTCTGGTCACCTTATCTATTATACTCGGCCCAGGACTTAGCTGCCTCATTTGCTAATAAGAGGCTGAAGTGGAATTTACACCTGAGAAATCCTCAGCCTGGTACCCACGCAGTTGTCGCATAAATAAGCCTGGGGCCTCGAGTGCATCACGTTCGCAGCTGCCCTGCGGGACCTCTGTGAGGTGGTGCATGCGCTGCTGCTGCTTAGCTCCTTTCAAGGGAAGGTGGAAGACCTAGTGACGTTGAACTCTTTCCCCATCTCCTTGCAGCACGAAACGTTTAATTGTGGATGTCATTCGGTTCCAGCCAGGCGAGACCTTGACTGAGATCCTAGAAACCCCAGCCACCAGCGAACAGGTAAAACTCAACAGGGGGCACAGATGCTCCCGTGATTGATGCGTGCCAGGGTTGAGGGGGTGGGACCCAGATGCCAGGAGGTGCTTCCCTGCAGGTGGACCAGAACACAGTGATCTGAACCATGAGCTGTTGGATGACCTGGGCCAGGTGGTGGTTAGGGCCTGCTGGGAAGGTTGTTGGCTCCTACCTCAAGAGGCAGATGCTCTTAGGGCGGAAGGCTCATGGCACATCATGTGCAGTCTGTGTGTGTGTGTTAATTTAATTAACTGAGGCAGAATCAGCAAGTCTGTCTAGTAATCAACTGAATATTGTTATATCACTAGAATTTTGTTAAGTGCCTTGGTAGATAGAAAAAAGTACAGAATGTAGCTCCTAAAGTCAATGAACTCATGATCTAGTTGGAGAAATGTGGCATATAGACCTGAAATAATTAGAAAACCACTAAAAATTGGCTTTGATGTTGGCTATAAAAATTCCCGAAGTTCAGGAAAGAGGCCAGCGAGGCGGGAAGCATCAGGAAGAAGCAGGAAGAAGCAGGATGTGAGCCACACTTAGGAGGCGTGGCTGGGATCTGGGTGTGCACGTAGACGAGAGGCGTCTTGGGCAGGAGAGTCCATGCAGACAGCGTCACCAAGGAGGGAGGGGCCTGATGCGATCAGACTGACATTTCTAGAATGAAGACGAGGGTGAGGGTGAGTGGTGAGGAGTAAGACAGGAGAACAAATAAGTAGAACCCACGTTTAGCCCTGGACAGATACAGAGTAAAGAGCTTTTGTAACCTCGGGACCATTTAACGCTGATCAGTTAGGGGGTATTCTCCGTAGTCGAACAATCAGGCTGTGGGATAAAGTCCCGGCCCCCGTTGGTTCCGGGGCCTCGGCAGTGGGAAGGGATGGATGAGGAACTTCCTGTCTAAGACCCCTGTTTTGCATTTGCAAAAAGTAGGTCATTTGTTTCAAATGTTGAGCCTAGGAATCCTTTTTGTTAGATGAGAGTTTACTCCGAAGCGCAGCTATAAAGAAGGAAAAATGGAGCTGCTCTGGGAGCACCAGGAATGGGGCCCTCGCGCCCCCGCCCTCTGGGACTCTGGGTACCTGTGCGAATCCCTTACAGCCACACCGAGGACTCTGAAAACCACTGGTTTTTTTGTTTGTTTGTTTTGTTTTAAGATTTATTTATTTATTTATTTGACACAGGTTGAGAGAGAGACAGCAAGAAAGGGAACACAAGCAGGGGGAGTGGGAGAGGGAGAAGCAGGCTTCCCGCTGAGCAGGGAGCCGATGGGGGCTGGATCCCAGGACCCCGGGATCATGACCTGAGCCGAAGGCAGACGCTTAATGACTGAGCCACCCAGGCGCCCCGAAAACCACTGTTTGAATTCTCAGCTCTTAGATGCAATGATTGATTATTGACTAGATGTGTGGGAGGGGCAAGCAAAGGATCAAAACCGAAAACTGCATCTGGTTTAATGGGAGGAGGTGTGAAGCAGGGAAGCGGAACCAGTCTTTAATGAGAACCTACTGTTAGTTTGGTGCTTTCCCCTGTGTTCTTTCATTTCCTCCTCCCACTGTCCCTGTGAGGTGAGTTTTTTCACCCTCATGTGACAGTCGAGGAGTCTAAGACCTTAGAGGTCACATGACTGGCCCAAGATCGTCCACGTGTAGAGGCAGAACCAGTCTTGGATCAAGCTCTCTCTGACTCCAGGGATTATTCTCTTCACCTTGTGTGATACACAATGGTCTTGACATTAGGAGGAAAGGGCAGTCTGGGGGAGAGGATTGCTCCGGTTTGGGAGGAATTACAAGCCATTCCAAATGTGAGCATCCTGGTACAAACAGTTCAAAATGTGGTACCAGAGCCTTAGCCACAGAGATGTGGCTGTCAGCATAGAGGTGATCACTGAAGTATTGAGAATGAACAGAGAGAAACTGCCATGGGTCCCTTGTAGGTACCAGAGCCATGCCTAGGGCAAGGAGAAAAAATGCAGCGACTGCGAGTGAGGTGACAACAAAGAAAAGGCACTGGATTCGGGATGGGGGTGGTAATTGGCCACGAGAGTGGAGATGGCAGAAGCCAGATTACAAGGAGCTAAAGAAGGAAGAAAGCAGTGTGGGTCATGTCAGGCAGGGACGTAACGGACAAACATTGGATGTTGACTGGGAAAGAAGTATCAAGGGAAGGACTTTTCATTCTCTAGATACTGGCATTTGCAGCGTGCTTGAAAGCAAAGGGAGACCTTCAGTGTGATCCAGCCTGGCCAAGGTGGCAAAAAGCATTAGCAAGAATGGACTGAGCACTGGCCTTGGTGTGGTTATATCATTCACCAATGGATGAAGCTGTGTTTCAAGGAAAATTAAATGGCTCTTGAAAAAAAACGAGGGATTTTGTAGCCACTCCAGCCCAATCTAACTGTATGTGTGAATCCAGGAAAGAAGTCCTACGAGGCCATGTGACTTCATTGATGTAATCTTTGCTAGATGAAGAGATCTGTATGTGCTCCATGCAGTTTCTCTGTCAGTTGTCAAGAGGGTGGGTTTGTTCCCTCTGTTTCCAGAATGGAGTTTCAGAGCTGTATAAATTCAGGTGTAGATATGCTCTACCGACTCAGGTTTTGGATTAGTGTGGTGAACTTGCCAGCAATTTTTCTCTTCTCTGTGTCTGTAGGAAGCAGAACATCAGAGGGCCATGCAGAGGCGTGCTATTCGTGATGCCAAAACTCCTGACAAGATGAAAAAGTCAAAATTTGTAAAGGAAGACAGCAACCTCACTCTTCAGGAGAAGAAGGATAAGATCCAGTCGGGCTTGAAGAAGTTAACGGAGCTTGGGACAGTGGACCCAAAGAACAGATACCAGGAGCTGATCAACGACATTGCCAAGGTACCATGTGGGGGGGACAGGGATGGCCTGGCCGTGCATAAACCTGTCCCAGCACTTGTGAAGTGACCATAGCTGTTGAGATGATAGCGTGCCTTCAGCGTGCGGGCAAATGAGGGTCCTCTTCTCTGAGGAATTGTTTCTGACTCCTCCAACACGAAGACCTCGCCTGCCCTTTGATGACTTATTCCATGGCCTAAATCAGTAGGAAGAAGCCCCTAGTTAGAGCTTCCTGTGCCTCGATTTGTCTTTGGCCTTAAATAATTCTTCTAGATCTTTTTAATGACTACTCTGACATATAAATTCACATCCAGTTGGTCAATGAAGTCCTTGATTTATGTGAATCTTCATGAATAAGGGGCTCTGGGGTGGGCCCAGAGTGTAGGTGTTGACTGTTGGCCCAGTAAGGCAGTACCATGCACATCAGGGAGCTTGGTAATTGATATGGTAAAATGATCTTCCCTCTCCTGACAACGTATTTAAGAGGTTAAACCAGCTTTGCAAGTAAATTGTAAGAACGTGGAAGTCTGTAAAAGTAACACATTTCCCTACCTCTAGAAAACACAGACAGGGAAAAAGATTGATGAGATCTGAATTTCTTTGCTAATTTTTTAACATAAATTGCTGTCTGTTGGGGCGCCTGGGTGGCTCAGTCGGTTAAGCAGCTGCCTTTGGCTCAGCTCGTGATCTCGGGGTCCTGGGACCAAGCAGCGGGGAGTCTGCTTCTCCCTCTGCCCACCCCGGCTTGTGCACACTCTCTCTCTCTCTCTCTCATAAATAAATAAAATCTTAAAAAAAAAAAAATTGCTACCTGCTAAGAAAGTGTGGTCATGCAAGCAGTTAAGCACTGCTGGGCTCTAGCACGGGCGATTTGAGAAGCACGTGATACCTACCATCATATTCCTAATTTTAATAATTGTGTCTTAGGACATTCGGAATCAGCGGAGATACCGACAGAGGAGGAAGGCTGAGCTGGTGAAATTGCAGCAAACGTATGCCGCTCTGAACTCGAAGGCCACTTTCTACGGAGAGCAGGTGGATTACTACAAAAGCTATATCAAAACCTGCTTGGATAACTTGGCCAGCAAGGGCAAGTGAGTATTTTTTTTTTTTTAAGAATCAGTGTCAGGGGAAAAAGAAGTAGAGGCAACTGAAGTGACCTTGGAAGTTTTTACTTAAAACATGCTGGGTCTATTTATTGCTTTAAATCTTTGTTTTGCTTCTAAGTGTTTGCATGATTTCCTAGTTCCATTTGTTGTATGATGTAAATAAATAATGTAGGGGGGATTTCAAGGATGCTTATTTATTTCTAAGCACCCCTTGTTCTAAAATATCTTCTTGGCCCTAGAAATGAAAGAAGCATGGAAGGAAGCTAGTTAGTGCTCCCCAAACCCGGGTGTGCCTCAGAATCACTTAAGGAATATGATAGACATTTCGATCCCCTGGTCTCTCTCTACACCTCCTAGGGACAGGAGCCCAGACCCCAGCTTTTCCCTGCGGGCACCAGTGACAACCAACACACATCAATTTATAGGGAGGGAAACTGAGGGCCCAGAGGGATGGGGTGGTGGGTGCAGGTTCTACTTACACTACTAAATAGGGTTAGTTTATTTTGTACTTCTCAGTTTTCAGTTTAAGAATTTTCCAGCTTCAGAAAGGTTGAGAGAATAGAACAGTGAACACCCGTAAACCCTTCACCTCGATTCACCTGTTTTTGACATTTTGCCACATGAGCACCCCTTCTCTGGCTTCCTTACTCTTCACCTGCACTCCGGCTCTCTCCTTCCCTCCCTGGAAGACTGAGGTGAGGCGGGGCTGATGTGCAGGGATAAAAATCAGGCCCACACAACCCAGCTTGCAGAGCCAGCTCCTGTGACCTTTTGACCTTTCCCCATTGTTGTTTGAGCACTTCCTGACTTGTGTTCCTGGTTCAACTTGTACTTTCCCCTCCCCAGGCTTGGAATTAGCTATTTCTCCAAGCATTCCTGGCGCCTTCTAATGAAGAATGGTGTTTAGAAACCACAATCCAGGCACGAGATGTGCTCATTGCCACAGGGTCGTTGTTGCATTCTAGGCATTCTAAGACAGAGCTGGGTCCTCCTTTCTTTTTGTAATGGCTGTGTGGTATCCCACTGCATACAGAGATACAACACTTGGTGTAATCAGGTCTCTCATGATGGACATTTGTGTTGTTTCCACTCACTTACTTAAAAAATTCTGCACCAAATAACCTCATATACTTATTTTGCAAATGTGGGCATATTTTTGAAGATAAAGTCCTAGATGTGGAATCACTGGATCAGAGATTTTGTACAGTTGTAATTTCTATAGATCTTGCAGTTGCCTTCCGTAGCGCTTACTTCCTTTGACTCCTGTACCAGCATTCCCCCCCCTTGAGACCCTTCTCTGGGAGCCCCACATCCCTGGTTCTCAGAGATCCCTAGTCTTCCCTTGTTTACTTTTGAAAATCACTTCTTACCTTGATTATCCCAATAGCCTCCTAAGGTCTGTTTCTTTTTCCTTGTTCCCATTCCTCTGTATTTGCTACACTGGTTTAAAATCTTCTAAATATTACTTATTCTGAGATACATTTATTTTCGCCCTGCCAAGCCAAGGGGCTTACCGGGACTCCCTTGGGGTTCAATACAGTTCCTTCAGGCTGGTGTTAGAAGCCTTCACACCTAACTTGTGGATGCTGGGTGTTGAGAGGGGAGGGACCTAGGCAGATGACATAGACTGTCAAATTCATGGTGGGTTTGCAAATACAATTAAAGGCAAAAGCAGTTTAGTAATGCTTCCCCTGTTGTGCAGAGAGAGTGCTCAGGCTAATTCTAACACTTGCCGTTTTAGAATCGGTACGTTACTTAGGCTTGTGTCTGCGAAGTCCGTTTTCCGACCTCATATTCTCGAACTACCAACAGACTTGTAGTACACAGTTACAGATAGAAGGTGATAGGGTGTGATTTTTTACAGGGTCTCCAAGAAGCCCAGGGAAATGAAAGGAAAGAAAAGCAAAAAGATTTCTCTGAAATACACAGCAGCAAGACTGCATGAAAAAGGAGTCCTTCTGGAGATTGAGGACCTACAAGTGAACCAGTGAGTATTGACTTTTTTATTTTGTCTTATACGTTGACTTGATTTCTGCATTTATCACCTCTTTATCTTACTGCCTGTATTTGTGCTGTGTGGATGGTCGTTTCCATGTTTTCTTTGTACTTCTGTATCTGCTTAGGTGCAGCAGGCCTAATAGTCAGGATTGTTTTGTCTGTCAGAGAAAGGGTTCCTTCTCCTTTGTTGTGGAATATTTGCCCCAGACTGTGTTTCCACCTGCTTGTGTGGGCCCCATATTAATCTTTTTTTTTTTTTTTTAAGATTTTATTTATTTATTTGACAGAGAGAGACACCGCGAGAGAGGAAACACAAGCAGGGGGAGTGGGAGAGGGAGAAGCAGGCTTCCCAAGGAGCAGGGCTCGATCCCAGGACCCTGGGACCATGACCTGAGCCAAAGGCAGACGCTTAACAACTGAGCCACCCAGGTGCCCTGGCCCCATCTTAATCTTTCCTCTTTAAAGGAGGATGCCATTTCTTATTCTCCTACGTCTAAACCAAGAATAAATAAGAATAACAAGAAGAAGAGTTTACTTTATTCCCCTTGAGGCTGGGAATCAGGGACTTACCCTCGTTCTCTTTCCTGGGAAGTGCCAGCTTGCTCTCTACATGATTCCCGAATCTGGCCTGGCTGTCATTAGCAGGCATTATTACGTGCCTTCTCAGTCGGCCCTGTGACCTTATGCAGCTGAGCTTGCCGATTTTGTGTCTGTTAAAACAACAAGTTTGTTTTTTCAAGATTTTATTTATTTATTTGTCAGAGAGAGAGCACAAGCAGGGGTAGCGGCAGGCAGAAGGAGAAGCAGGCTCCCCACTGAGCAGGGATCCCAATGTAGGACTCGATCCTAGGACCCTGGGATCATGACCTGAGCCAAAGACAGATACTTCACTGAGCCACCCAGGCGCCCCTGTTACTTGGTTTCAAAGCCTCTAGCAGCAAATTGAAAAGAAGAAAGACAGGCAAAAAAATGGACAACATTTGAACAGTAGAAAATAATGACAAAGAAGGGAAGAGTTAATAAATATGAGATAGACTCAAAAAGTACATAAAGTGTTCAGCACAAAAAACCTCAAAAGGACCAAGGTCCCCAACTGAAAAATGACCAAAGAAAATACAGATAATAAGCCATGATTCACACACACACACACACACACACACACTCAACCAGACTCTAAGAAATGCAAAGTTTTAAAACGAGATACTGTTTTTTAACTATTGAATTTAAAAACCTGGAAAATTATTTACTGTTACTTTTAATTATTATTTTTAAAGTTACATATAATGTATTATTTGTTTCAGGGGTATAGGTCTGTGATTCATCAGTCTTACACAATTCACAGTGCTCACCATAGCACCATACCCTCCCCAATGTCCATCACCCAGCCACCCCATCCCTCCACCCTCTCCCCTCCAGCAACCTTTAGTTGGTTTCCTGAGATTATGGTTTGTCTGCCTTTCTGATTTCATCTTCTTTCACATTTTCCTTTCTTCCCCTATGATTCTCTGCCTTGTTTCTCAAATTCCACATACCAGTGAGATCATATGATTGTCATTCTCTGATTGACTTACTTTGCTTACCATAATACCCTCTAGTTCCATCCATGTCATTGTAAATGGCAAGATTTTGGGGTTTTGATGGCTGCGTAATATTCCAGTGTGTGTGTACGTACATACACACACACCACATCTTCTTTATCCATTCATTTGTCGACGGACATCTGGACTCTGCGTAGTTTGGCTATTGTGGACCTTGCTGCTATAAACATTGGGTGCAAGTACCCCTTCGGATCCCTACATTTGTATCTTTGGGGTAAATAACCAATAAAAACATGGAAAATTACTTTATTATGCAGTGATGGCAAGGAAGTAGTGGGATAAGTAAGCACTTTGGCATACATTTCTGACATTACTGCAAAATAGTTCGGTGATATACATAAGGGTTGAACTTTTTTAGCTGCTATGTAAAACAGTGTGGCAGTTCCTCAAAAACTTGAAAACTCTCTATATTCCAGCAATCCCACTTTGGGGCGTGTATTCCAAAGAACTGAAAGCAGGATCCCAAAGAGATAATTTACACTTCCACGTTCATAGCTGCATTACTCACAAGAGCCAAGAGGTGGGAGCAACCCAAATGTCTGCAGACAGATGTGGAAACACAATGTGCCACATACACACAACAGTGGAATGTTATTCAACCTTAAAAAGGAAAGACATCTGTCCCAGGCCACGACATGGATGAATCGTGGGGACATTGTACTAAGTAAAATAAGCCAAGTGGTGAAAAGACATGTGCCTTGTGACCCCACTTACAGGAGGTGCCTAGAGGAGTCAAACACATAAAAATGGGGAGTAGAATGGTGGTTGCAGGGCTGGGGGAGGGGGAAGGGGAGCTGTCATTTAACAGGTACAGTTTCAGTTTGGTAGGATGAAAAGGCTCTGGACTATCTGTCGCACAACAACGTGAATATACTTAAAACACTACTAAACTACACACTCAAAAATAGTTAAGGTAAATTTTATGTCTTGTGGTTTTTATAATGAAAGACATTTTAGTACTTTGACCAAAAATTCCATTTTTAGGCACCTATCATAAAAAATAATCAGAGGTAAAACCAGAGATTTACATATAAACGTGTATCACAAGTGTAATAATGTAAAAAGTAAAATCAACGTAAGTGTTGTACAGTAGGTGAATGGTTAAACTTTAACTACAACATGGAATATTGTGTGGCCATTAAAAAGGATGTGTTCAAAGAATGTGAAAAATTCTCAAAATGTTACTAGAGAGAAGTTGGGATACAGGACTGTATTTACAATTTATGCTAAAAAAATAGGTAGATAAGTGAGTGGGTGGTTAGATAATCTTTATGTGGACAGAGGCACAGAAGAACATACACTGTTTTAGTGGTTATCTTTGGCTTGTGAAATTATAGGTGCCTTTTCTTTTTCTTCACGCTTTACCAATTTTCAAAGTTCAGTAATGAATCTATGTTATTTTAGGATCAGAAAAATTAAAGCGGGGGAGACAGCTGCTCCCTCTGCCTGATGCTCTGCCTGCTTGTGCTCCCTCCCTCCCTCCCCTCTCCCCCCGCCCAGAGATAAATAAATAAATAAAATCTTTAAAAAGAAAGGAAGAAACCAGATAACAAAGCAAACTGGTTAAAATAAAATTATCACAGGAAGTACCTTTAAGGAAAGACCTGTGAGGACCTCCCGCTGAGTAAGATGCGCGTGTTCTAGTTCATGGATTTTGTAACCTCTCCCGTAGCTTCTGCATGGCCTCTTCTGCATCATTTGTGGTTCTCAGCTCAGTTCCTAGTAGATAAGTTTGCTCCACAGTTGAGTTCTAGAAATCTGGGCCGATGTACTTCGATCACCCAGGGAACAACACCTTGTTACCATAAAATTTCCGGGCTTGTAACACGTTGAGAATGAGAGATACTTTAAATATTTTTGGTAAATAGCAGTGTATCTTTGGTGGTACTTAGTACTCAGTCAGTGCCTTTATAGCTCTGGCAGCTCCTCTCATGGCTCTTCTTGTTCTTACCCCTTTTGTTTCCTTGAGCACTTGTTGCAACAGTCCTCCACCACACATGCACTCACACACACACCTTTCCTCCCTCTGCTGCCAGTCGAGTTTCCTCTCGATACGCTTTTATTATTAGATTTCAGCAGTAGCCACAGGGAAGCCCAAGAGAATTCCTGTGACGTCAGAGGCTGTCGTGGCCTTCCTCAGTGGTCCCTCTTCCTGTGGTATGCAAGGGCTGCAGGGAGGGTTGCCTGCCTCTCCCCAAATCTCCAAGCATGTGGTACTTAGAGTAGCAGCCTCACGTTGCTCCACCTGTAGAAGTACTTTGGACCTTTATTTTTTACCCCTTTTCACTCTTGAAGATTGGTTTTTTTAAAATTTTATTTATTAGAGAGCGCATGCGTGCATGCATGAGCAGGAGGAGGAGCAGAGAAAGAAGCAGACTCCCCGCTGAGCAGGGAGCCTGATGAGGGAGTGGATCCCAGGACCCCGAGATCATGATGTGAGCTGAAGACGGACATTTAACTGACTGAGCCACCCAGGCGCCCCTTGAAGAAATCTCCTTTCTACATTTCATAAAATATTTTTATACGAGAATGTAAAAATCACACCCTTACGATGTTATGTTTCAACAGGTTTAAGAATGTTATCTTTGAAATCAGCCCAACAGAAGAAGTTGGAGACTTTGAAGTGAAAGCCAAGTTCATGGGTGTTCAAATGGAGACGTTTATGTTGCATTATCAGGTGGGTATGCACCACGCAGAACCGAAAGCTCTGTATGTGCAGTGGTTGTTCTCGATGAGGTAGGAGAGCAGGTATAAAGGAGATCGATTTGGGGACAGCTGTCCCATACCCAGCAGTGGGCTGGGCCCCACACGGGCGCGAAAGGAGCGAGGGCCCCTGTGCGTCCGCCTTTGCGCTCCCCGGAGAGCTTTGGCGGATCGGTACGCTTCTCCAGGCTTTTATCTGAAGCTTCTACTTTGTGTTGCCACTAAATTGAACTGGTACCTTGACCTTGAACAAACTCTTAAGTATTGATAGTAGAAAATTGTTAGCTTATTTAAGTAGCTTGAAATCTTTTCTCTCGTTTTGATTTGATCTAGGGCCTTAAAGGTGTATTTCTGACAAGGCGTGTATAAATTGCATCTTTGTAAACTGAATCCCATTTTAAATTCGGGAAGAACTCGGCAGTGAATCATTTCATAACATAATTTTAGCTAATTTTTATTCCGAAATGTCTCCAGTGTTCACACATTAGAAAAGCACCAGGATGCCGTGAGGCCTCCTGGGCTCTGTCCAGGCTCCTGCGCTTCATGCGTGTCCTCAGCTCCGTCCGCTTCTCACTGCTGTCCCCTGTCGGTCTGGGCAGGGGCCGTCTGCACGTGCTGACCCCCACCCCTGTCCTTTTTTCCTCTAAACGTGTTACCACTCTGACCAGCTCTCCGCCCCCTCCCCAAACTCTCCACTCCTTAAGGACCGTGGTGTGTCTTCGTTTCCTTCTCAGTGATGAGTAGATCCTCAAATGTGTTAGCTGGACCAAAGTGAAGCGATTCCGTGATGCACGTGCTCAGGGGCTTCCGCAAAGGAAGATCCTGGTGGCCTTCAGGCTCACCAGAGTTGCACAGGCCGACCAGCCTGCCTTGGGTAGTGTGTTGGTCCATGCACGTGTGCGTCAAATAAGGAGCGAGCATCAGGTATGAGGTGTTATGTTGGCACAGGTGACACACCAGGGCCCTGGTGCTCATGGAGCCGCTAGGATTTTTCCAGAAGATGAACTGGTTGAACTTCGGGGTTCTTTCAAGCGCTTTGACTCTTGCTTTCTCATCATGTCTCTTCTGAAGTTCACGGGTGAGACCACTCACTTCCTAAATGTGCTCTGGACCGTGGAGGGCAGTGGGAGAAGCGGGGGCTTTATGCTCGGATCCAGATCCACTCTGTGCTGTTGGGCAAGTTCCTGAACGTCTCCAAGCTTAGTCTTTAAACTTGAGATAATCAGACCTCTAGGACTTTGATCAGGACTTAAAAAGACACTATCTGATGTGCTTACCCAATGTTGAGCACATAGTAGGCACCTAGTAAACATTTTGTCCTTTTCCCCCTTCAGAATATAAAAGCTTTCTCACGTGGAATAGAAAGTAAGACTCTAGTCGATACCCTTGTGACGACCTTGGTGGCCGTGTCCTGGTTTTAGTGACTAGTGTATTTATCACAGATTGAAATGCCTTCACCTTCCCCAGGTGACCTGTCACTTAGACTGGAGACACGTTATTGTCACTTCTGAAATAGGAAGTATGTGTGATGACTGAACATGCTGCTTTTTCTTTCCCTGTTTTGTGTATTTTGATATGAACCACATGACGTCTTAACTCCAGATGGGCCAGAAAATTCAGTTGAGCAGCATGCCCTGTTCCTCGAGCCCTCAGGGGGCTTGTGCAGGGGACGGCACTCCTTTCTCACCCCACTTCATGTCTGTCATTCCTCATTCCTTCTGGGTCCCTCCCTACCTCATGTCTTGTCTTACGCCACAGACTTGACGGTCAAAATGTTTTTTTGAACAGGACCTACTGCAGCTACAGTATGAAGGCGTTGCTGTCATGAAATTATTTAATAGAGCTAAAGTAAATGTCAACCTTCTGATCTTCCTCCTCAACAAAAAGTTCTACGGGAAGTAATGGATCCGTTGCCGCCAGCCTAGAAGGATGAAGGAAAGAAGCTCCTCACGGTTCCCTTTCTCGGTTCCTTCTTTCCTCATTGGAAGCAAAGACCTGGCCCACAACGAAGCCTCAACTTGATACACTCCCAGCGCCGCACTTCTCACCCCTCCCGCTCCGATGGGACTTCTGTTGCCCTTTCTTCACAGTGAAATTGTATTTCAGGCTTAGTCTGACCCTCTTGTTCCTTCATTTTCTTCCATCACTTAGGAAAGAGCGGAAGCTCCACTGAACTCTCTCTCCATTGTTAAGGTCTGAGAGGCCGCATGACTCTCTTGTAAGCTTTGATGTTTGTGTGAATTAGCAACAGGGATGGTGGGACTTGAATTCTTGCTATTTGGAAGCAGGCGCGCTCAGCGCTAGTAACGGACACGCATGGAAGGCACACAAACATCTGCAGTCACTAGGTTTTCATTTAAAGGTGACACACCTTTACATTTCCATCCCATTGGTCAAATGGAAGGATCCAGGGGCTTCTTGGTTCTCTTCCATTCTGTTTTCCTTTATGCGCAGGAGCTAACGGAAATCACTGTTCTGTGCTCAAAGGAAACCTTTCGGGCAAAGGGAGAGACACGGCTTTTAAACGTCACCATTAAACATGACCCGTGCTGTTGGTGTAGCTCTCTGATCGGCGGCCGGGAGAGGCCCACCGGGACTACCCGGCTGCCGGGGGGTTCGCAGCGGTCTGCCCTGCTGCCTGCGTGTTTGTGCTGCTGGAGGGAGGGGCTCCATCCGGGAAGGCGGTCCTGTCCGCTCTCCCTGTGGCAAAGGGACTGGCCAGCCCTAGCATAGAGTGTAACTGTCTTCAAAACTGTTTTATGTCTCAAGAGTGCCTTATGAAAGTGTAGATTTACTTCTTAAAATGTGGGTGATAGGACTTTTTTTAAGATTTATATAATGCTTTAAAAGCCTTTAGAATATGGTAAGAAAATGGTTTTTAAAAATTGGCTTATCTGTATATCTGAACTCTTAGAACTTTCTTACATAGCTACAACACTAGGATTTATCTGCCGGGTTGCAGGGAGATAATCCTGCCTTAAATAGACTGAAACAAAAACAAAACCAGCCAACCGACATTAACTTGGTATTAAGATCTCTTTTTCCCACTTCTTTCTCTTCTCTTGCTGCCGGTGCCATGCCTTTATTTTATGAGCTCCCATTTTTCTGGGTTTAGTCAGAAACAGTTCAATTCTAAACATTGAATTTAGGAAGCTTTTGTTATTACATAAAAAGTAATACACTTAAAAAAAAACAAAACACAAAACCGTTTATCCAGGAAAATACATTGGAAATCATGCTACTGAGCCTCCATTGTCTCTGATGTTTTGGTTCAGTATTCTTTTATCATAAAACAAAGTTTAACAAAGTAAACTTACATTTAAAAATTCATTGATGTATATTGAAAGCCAATAAACTGTTCATTAATAACAAATCATGTGATGTGTCCCTATTACAAATGTAAGCATTGGAGATAAGTTCTTCCTGAGACTGTTTACTCGGTAAGGTCCACCATCGTGCAAATGTGAGTTGTCTGAGTCTTCACACCCTCCACCTGGGAAGAGGTGAGGTGTGGCGCGCCACCAGCCCAACCTGGTTTTTTTCACTGTATTTTGGAAGATCACTTTTTAGTGAATATTTTCCTCAGATCAAAAGCAGCTGCTAAGAAAAGTAGCATCACCACAAAAACCGAGACCTACCAAAGTGTCAACCCTTTCTCCTTAAGAGGACAGCCATCCCCGATGCCCATCGGACCCCCATGGCCCCATGCATGGTAGACCCTGAGCAAAGTTTACAACTCCTTTAATACAATACGGTGTTTCAGTTATTTGTGAGGATTGTAGTGCCCTTGATAAACTCCTAATGCAAAATAGTGCAACATGCACTTCAAAATTTCATGTAGAATCACGGTTCAAACAGCATGGAGAAGGCCCAGACCAACTCGTTTCCCAGCGCTGAAGCCCTGTAGCTCTTCCTCCTGCTGTTCATCAGCCGTAGCCTTCTGTGTCTCATCCCTCAGCCTCTGACCTTCTCTTCCACTGGCCAGCGTGACATTTATCATGAATTTACTTCCAACCATTTGGACTGCCCACGAGGTGGCCGCACACAATTGCCTTTGTATCTCTGTAGGAAATAAAAAGGTCATTTGTTCATGTTTGTGTTTATTTTTCTCAGTTTCATTGTTAGCAGTTCCTGTTCAACAGCGTTGACTAGAGCGAGCTTTAATGATGGAAAACCACAACAGAAAACAACTCCCTCTCCAGTCTTCCTGAAGGAGCAAACCCAAGTCAGCTACCAGTTCATGGAATTCTGGCAAAGCCAGGTTTCGCACGGGATTGCGTTTAGCCTTGTTTTTTTGTTTTTTGTTTTTGTTTTTTTGACGTGTCCTCTGTTTCACATAGCCTCACCAGAAAAAGAAATCGGGGCTGGGGGAGAGCATGTGGAATGCGGCCTCTGGTTGGCTGATGGCGGGCAGCTGGACACCGCTGCAGCATCGGGTCCTGTTCCAGGGGCTGCCATGCATGAGGTCGTCTCCACTCCACCCAAGTCACCAGAAAGGGACTAGCGGAAGTTGCATATGGAAAAAGTAAACAGCAAAAGGGGTGGGGAGTGGCTTCCTTTTGAGTAAGGCCCCAAGGCACAGCCTCACTCAAAAATACAAATATGTATATAAGCCTGTTGCGTTTATAAACTGTGGCCAGACTCTATTGGAAAATTAGGGACTGGGAAATAAGAGGAAAAACAGAATACCTCAAAAGTAAACAGCAGTGGAAGACGGGAGACGGCGGTCCGTGCGAGTGGAAGAGTGGTGGGCGCTGTGCTGGGAGCGCGGGACCCCCCCCCCCCGAGCTCCCCTTTTCTCCTCCGGAAGTGGGGGAGATGCTCTCCGTGGCCGCGTCACTGAGACAACTCGGGCTCTGCGTCGTCCTGCAAAGAAATCAAGGGAGGTAGAAAGGTGCTTATCGGGACCTAACTGTGTTAAATAAGGAAACCAGCACCAGGGCAAATGGGAGGCAGGGGTGTGGGAGCCCCAGTGCACCGCCGCGCCCCTCCTACCTTTATGCTGGTGCAGACCCACGGGGAACTGGGGCACCCGGACCCCTCCACGGATTCTACATCTGACATCTAAACTTTGTAACCTTTTAAATCAGGAAGTGTGCAGCTGCCCACATACTGCGAATTTCAAGATACAAATTACCTCGCTTTTAAAGGTATGCAGCAGAACCCGCTGTGCATCTTTCTTTACACTCAGTGCTCACCACAGTGCCATCACCCCCTGTCACCAAGCGTTACTACAGTTATACTAATCCCTATGCTGTATTTTCCTTTTTTTTTTTTTGAAGATTTTATCTTTAAGTCATGCCTACACCCAACATGGGGCTCGAACTCACAACCCCAAGATCAAGGGTCGCAGGTCCTCTGAGCCAGCCAGGCGCCCCGTATGCTGTGCTTTCCATCTCCATGACTTACTTACTGGAAGTTTATACCTGTTAATCCCCTTTATTTCACCCACCCACCCCCAACCGTCAATTTGTTCCTTGTAAGAGTTTGATTTTTTCTTGCTTCATTTGTTTCGTGTTTTTTGTTTTTTGTTTAGATCCCACATGAGTGAAATCATATGGTATATGTCTTTCTCTGACTTACTTCTTGTAGCATAATACCCTGTAGGTCCATCTATGTCGTCTCAAATGGCAAGCTGTCTTTATTTTTTATGACTAATACTCCATTGTGTGTATAGCCCACAGCTTTAAATGTTCATCCATCGATGGACACCTGGCCTGCTTCCATATCTTGGCTATTGTAAATAATGCTGCTATAAACAGAGGTGCGTATGTCTTTTCAAATTAGCATTTTCGTTTTGTTTGGGTCAATACCCAGTAGGAGAATTACTGGATCATAGGGTAGTTCTATTTTTAAATTTTTTGAGGAACATCCACACTGTTTTCCACAGTGGCTGCACCAGTTTGCATTCCCACCAACAGTGCACAAGGGTTCCTCTTTCCCCACATCCTCACCAACACTTGCTCGCTCTTGTCTTTTTGATTCTAGCCATTCTGACAGGTGTAGGGTGATATCTCGTTTTGATTTGCATTTCCCTGTTGAATAGTGATGATGAGATCTTTTCAAGTGTCTTTTAGTCATTTGTATGTCTTCTTTGGAAAAATATTCAGGTCCTCTGCTCTTTTTAAAGATTTTATTTGAGCAAGAGAGAGAGCGGAGGAAGAGAGGGAGAGGGAGAAGCAGACTCCCTGCTGGGCTCCATCCCAGGACTCTGAGATCATGACCTGACGCTTAACCAGCTGAGCCACACAGGTGCTCCTCTCTGCTCATTTTTTAATCATAATTTTTTGCTGTTAAGTTCTTTTTTTTTTTTTTAAAGATTTTATTTATTTGAGAGAGAGAGAATGAGGGAGAGAGAGCACATGAGGGGGGGAGGGTCAGAGAGAGAAGCAGACTCCCTGCCAAGCAGGGAGCCCGATGCGGGACTTGATCCAGGGACTCCAGGATCATGACCTGAGCCGAAGGCAGTCGCTTAACCAACCGAGCCACCCAGGCGCCCTGCTGTTAAGTTCTTAATGTATTTTGGATACTAACCCCTATCCGATAATATCATTTGCAAATATCTTCTCTCATTCAGTAGGTTGCCTTGTCATTTTCTTGATGGTTTACTTTCCCGTACAAAAGTTTTATTTTGGTATAGTCTCAATAGTTGGTTTTTGTTTTCCCAGCCTATCCAGGAAAATGTTGCTAAGGCCAATGTCAAAGAGATGACTGCCTATGTTTTCTTCTATGAGTTTTACGGTTTTGTGTCTCACATTTAGGTCTTTAACCCATTTTGAGTTTATTTTTGTATATGGTGTAGGAAAGTGGTCCAGTTTCATTCTTTTGCATGTGGCTGTCCAGTTTTCCAGTACCATGTATTAAAGAGGCTGTCTTTTCTCCATTGTATATTCTTTTCTCCTTTGTTGTAGGTTTATTGACCATATAAGTGTGGGTTTATTTCTGGGTTCTCTATTCTATTGATCAGTGTGTCTATTTTTGTCCCCTCTCCATTTTTAAAGGTACACAAACAGCTCTTTATCAGTTCAAACCCTTACATCTTTTTCCTCTTTAAGCTCACATTTCCATTCCACTTCCCTCAGAATTTTATCCTAATGTAATTAAAGCATAAGTCTTTTTATGATTCTGTCATGATTATCTAACAAAAATAAAAATTTGTTTTATTTCCTTTGACCATAAGGCTTAATGCGATCCAGAAAAATACTTTGTGTCATTACAGTTCTCGTTAGTGTATGTTTGATCCAAGTCCCATATTGTCTGGACAGTCGTATAAGTAAGATATTTGAAATGCAGTTCTTAATGGGATAAATGAAGAGTTTTTATTTTTATTTTTTTTTAAAGATTTTATTTATTTATTCATGAGAGAAAGAGAGGTAGAGGGAGAAGCAGGCTCCCAAGGAGCAGGGAGCCCGATGCGGGACTCGATCCCAGGACTCTGGGATCATGACCTGAGCCGAAGGCAGACGCCCAACCATCTGAGCCACCCAGGTGCCCAAATGAAGAGTTTTTAAATGAAGCTTTAAGAAACTTATGGATAAACATTACTACTTGCTAGAATGAGATAGGGCTCATGGCCAGTTCTCTTCCGTTTTTCATTTTTATAAATGTAAGCTCTGCGAACCTTTGCTATCAAATTAGCATATGGCAATAGAAGGTGTTTCCTTATAATGATGTCATCCATCTTGGGGGACTCCTTAGTTTATCCAAAGAATCTCAATGATTTATGATAATTAGAATATGATTAAGTCTTGCAATTTTGTTAAAAGCAAAAAAAAAATTGCCTGAATTTATTATTCAGTTATGAAATTATCCACTTCCTCCAGATTTTGGAAGTAGACAAGGGGCTTCTGAAAGACTTATTAAATAACTGAATTAAACTCACAACCTTTTGACTTAGAGACAGCATATTTAACCCAATATGCTAAAGATGCTTGGGGGAAATGGAAATATTTTAATACGCCTTCAGCACTATAATTTTTAAACTTTTTTATTAGGAAAAACTAACATATAAATAGAAGGAATTGTATAATGAACTCCCATATGGCCTCAATTATTATCCACACATAGTCAGACTGTACTCCTCCCTAATGCCATCCCAAGCCCCCTTAGGTTATTTTGACAAATCCCAGATATAGTATCATTTCAACCATAAGTACTTCAGGATGTTTCTCTAGCATAGTGTTTCTAATTAGGGGGCAACTGTGTTCCCAGGAGACATTTGGCAATATTTGGAGATTTTTTGTTGTTGTTGTCCCAAGTAAGGGAGGGCTGCAGCCATTTGGTGGGTAGATGCCAGGGATCCTGATTAACATCCTACAAATGTGCAGGACAGTCTCCCTCAACAAAGAATTATCCAGTCCAGAATGTCAATAGTACTGGGGTGAGAAATCCCACTCTTTACATAGAAGGCCTTAAGAAAAAAATCCCCAAACCATTATCACACTTAATCATTTCAAAATACCAGACATGCAGTCGATGTTTGCATTTCTGCAGTCTCTTGTAATTGGTCAAATAGTTCATATGTTTGAATCAGGTGCCAAACAAGGTACACATATCCCATTTGGTTGACAGGTCTTTTAAATCCTTCAACTGTAAATTCTCTCTCTTTTTTAATCTTGCAGTTTTATGTTGATCCTGTAGAATTTCTACATTCTGGATTTCTTTTTTTTTTTTTTAAGATTTTATTCATTTATTTGACAGAGCAAGAGAGCACAAGCAGGGGGAGAGGCAGGCAGAGGGAGAGGGAGAAGCAGGCTCTCTGCCAAGCAGGGAGCCCGATGTGGGTCTCGATCCCGGGACTCCAGGATCATGACCTGAGCCAAAGACAGTCGCCCAACCAACCGAGCCACCCAGGCGCCCAAGAATTCTTTTTTTTAATTAAAAAATTTTTTTGAGAGAGGGTGAGGGGAGGGGCAGAGGGAGAGAGAGAATCTTAAGCAGGCTCCATGCCCAGTGTGGAGACCAGCTCACGGCTTGATATCACAACCCTGAGATCATGACCTTAGCTGAAATCTAAGAGTCAGTTGCTCAATTGACTGAACCACCCTGAAGCCCCTCTTTATTTTTTTTTTAGTTTACTTTTTTTTAAAGATTTTATTTATTTTGAGAGAGAGCACAAGTGGGGTAAGGAGCAGAGGGAAAAGCAGACTCGAGTGGGGTGAGGGGCAGAGAGAGACAGAGAAGCAGACTCTCCCCTGAGCAGGGAGCCCTATCTGGGGCTCGATCCTGGGACTCCGGAATCATGACCTGAGCTGAAGGCAGGTGCTGAACCAGCCGAACCACCCAGGCGCCCCCTAAGTTTTATTTTTAAGTAATCTCTACACCCAACGTGGGGCTTGAACTCACAACCCTGAGTTCAAGGGTCACAGGCTCCACTGACTGAGAAAGCCGGGAACACCAAGAATTCTTTAAATTATTGCAACTTTTCTAAAAGTCTAAAATTATGTAAAATAAAAAAGTTTTAAAGAAATGAGGATCCTTATGTGCATCAGGAATGATTTTGGCTGCAAGAAATGAAAACTGACTTCTAGTGACTTAAACAAATTTATTTCACATAAATCTAGAGGAAAACTCAGTATTGGTTTAGCTATTCAACAATGGCAATATTGTTTTTTTATCTTTCTGAATACTGAGTTTGTTTTTATGCCTTCTCTTTCCATGGTGGCAAGATGGCCCCAGAGGTTCAGGCATCACCTCTGTATTCAAAGTATACAGAAGGAAGAGACTAGCCGCAGCTGAATGTGTCCCTTGTTAAGCTTCCCATAAGGCTTGCCCTTAATAACCAAACTGGCCATGTTGCCAACCCCATGGTTGAGGGAGGCCAGGAAGTGGCATCTGCGTCTCTGGTCTCTGCAACAGAAGACTGGAGGGAGTGTTTGCCAAGCTAAGAGGTTGAATACTTTTAATTTGAAAACTGCGAACTGGGGATGCCTGGGTGGCTCTCAGTTAAGCGTCTGTCTTCAGCTCAGGTCATGATCTCAGGGTCCTGGGATCGAGCCCCGTGTGAGGCTCCCTGCTCAGCGAGGAGTCTGCTTCTCCCTCTCCTTCTGCTGCTTCCCCTGCTTGTGCTCTCTCTCTCAAGTAAATAAATAAAATCTTAAAAAAAAAAAAGAGAAAAGAATGGAATCATAGGACGGGTCAAAGAATTAATAGTCTGTAGTCTTTTTCTTGTATTTTTTAAAGATTTTATTTATTGAGAGAGAGAGCACAAGCAGGGGAAGCAGCAGAAGGAGCGGGAGAAGCAGACTCCCCGCTGAGCAGGGAGCCTCACACGGGGCTCGATCCCAGGACCCTGAGATCATGACCTGAGCTGAAGACAGATGCTTAACCAACCAAGCCACCCAAGAGCCCCCTATGATTCCATTCTTAATGGCAGCATTTCTTAAGATTTGGCCCCCAAGCCCCCTGTAACAGAATCATTTGTTATGAAGGCAGAATCCTGTGCTACAATCCAGTCTGCAGAAGCCATAATCTCTGGGGTTGGGATCCAGGAATATAAATTTTAAACAAACACCTGGATTCCAACAAAGTTGTAGACAAAGATAAATGGAAAACAGTAAAACACCTAGAAATACTGGATAAGACATGACAAAAACTGTAATGCATACTTGAACTCACAAGAAAAGAAAATCCTCAAGTGACTAAAGATCATATAGTAAGCATGTGCTTATCTATTCCAGTAATCTAGGAGCTTCAAAGTTTTGGGGTTCTTTTTAATTAACTAAACTCCATACTTGATTCAGATTTCCTTGGTTTTTACCTATTATCTTTTTTCTGTTCCAGGATTCCACATGACATTTAGTCATCATGTCCCCTTAGGCTCCTCTTGGCTGTGATGGCTGGAGTTTCAGTTTTAAGTCCCAGAGAGTTAGACCAGGAACCCAAGCCAGGACCTCAGGTGTATTGGGAGAAGCAATCTTCTCTGGGACCTGAGCGGTCTTGGACATGCTGGCTGGTTATGCCGCAAACGCAAATCTCTGATCATTCTTTACTGGGCCATTTCTCAGACTTGTGTTTGCAGCAAGCAGCTTTGAGAGATGAGGTAATGCCTTCTTCTGGCACAAAGAACGGGCTCATTCTTCTCCCGTGACAGAACCCACTGCATGTGTAGGCATCCATGTGGGCCCTTCTGTATCACCCCTGTCGGACTTGGAGGGTAAAGGGAATTGACACAAAAATGATGCTCATGCTGGAATCTCTTGCCTCCTGCCAAAATCCACGAAACAGTGCAGATTAATGCATTTGCTTGTAAGGTAAAATTTCAGCTGGAAATAGTGAATGCTACCCAATGGTAAAGTTAACAAAGAAGCTTGGCTATCTCTGGCTGGGCTCTGGGGGGAAAAAAAAAGACAACCCTTGAGAAACCAAAAATTTGGCCCTACATAGGTTTAGGGTCTGCATTTACAAATCCATGTAATAAAAATCCTCATGTCTAGTAATTCATTTTTCTGTAGCTCATGGAACAAAGCATAAATACATCTGAGTCATATTCCCACTACCCAGGATTCCCATGATACCCACAGGACCAAAAAGAAAAAAAAAAAAAATCAAGCCCCCTTAAAGATGAAAGCATAGTTAAAAACTTTAGGAAACAATCCACCATAAGCAAGAGCCAGCAGATGCAACAAATAGGATCAGAGCTCCCCACACTTGGGCTAACAGAACGACATGCTGAAAGAGAATGTAAAATTGTATAACTAAAGGCATAAAAGAAGGGGAAAAAACATAAGAACAGGACTCTGAATAAAGATCAGGCTAGATTTGAAAAGCTTAGATGGAAAAACATAGTCCTTTTTGAAGATTTTATTTATTTATTTGAGAAAGAGTGAGCAAGAGAGCACAGGCAGAGGGAGAGGGAGAAGCAGGCTCTCCACTGAGCAGGGATCCTGACACGGGGCTCCATCCCAGGACCCTGGGATCATGACCCGAGCCGAAGGCAGCCACTCAACCGACTGAGTCATCCAGGCGCCCCTAGGAAAACATAGTTCTTAAAGAAGACAAAACTCAATGAGCAGGTTAAACAGCCAGTTAGATAGAACTGAAGAGCAAAGCTAATAAAGTGGAAGATGGATCTGAGGAAATCACCCAGAATGTAGCACAAAACTAGAGTGGAAAAATATGAAAGGTCGGTAAAAAGAAACAAAAAATAGAATGAGAACGTTTGATAAGCATCTAACTGAACTTCTAGAGGGAAAGAATGGAGAATATGGAGAAGAAGCAGTAGTCGAAGAGATTTTAGCAAATTTTCTAGAACATTCGAAAGGTGTGTAGTGGAGTCTTCTAGTTGTTCTCCAGTAGATGTTCTCCCCTTATCTAATGAAATGTTCCTCAAAGTGAGGTCCCAGAGCAGGCAGCCTTGGCATCACCTGACAACTTGTTAGATATGCAAATTCTCAGCCCCATCCAAGACCTCTTGAATCATACACTCAGAAGTGGGGCTCAGGAATCTGTGTTTTAATAAGCTCTCCAGTGATTCTGATCAACACTAGAGTTTGAGAACCACTGGTCTATCATAATAGAATCCTGATTTTTATTTATTTATTTATTTATTTATTTATGATTTTATTTAAGATTTTATTTATTTATTTGACAGAGAGAGAGCGAGAGAGGGAACACAAGCAGGGGGAGTGGGAGAGGGAGAAGCAGGCTTCCTGCCGAGCAGGAAGTCCGATGCGGGGCTTGATCCCAGGACCCTGGGATCATGACCTGAGCCGAAGGCAGATACTTCACTGACTGAGCCACCCAGGTGCCCCAGAAACCTGATTTTTTTTAAATGTATTTATTTATTTAAGAGAGAGAACACAAGAGAGCATGAGTGAGTGGGGGAAGGGGAGAGGGAGAGAGAGAAAATCCCCCTTTTTTTTTTAAATTATTTGTTTATTTGTCAGAGAGCACAAGCAGGGGGAGTGGCAGAGGGAGAAGCAGACTCCCCGCTGAGCAAGGAGCCCTGACGCTGGACTTGATCCCAGGACCCTGGGATCATGACCTGAGCTGAAGGCAGACGCTTAACCGACTGAGCCACCCAGGTGCCCTGGGAGAGAGAGAATCTTAAGCATGCTCCACACTCAGCAGCATGGAGCCCAACCCAGGGCTCGGTCTCATGACCCTGAGATCATGACCGGGGCCCAAATCAAGAGTCAGATGTCTAACTGCTCCTTGTACACACTTTCAACCAATATTTGTATTTTCAGCCCTGTCCCTCCCCTCCTCTGCTGCCTCTGGTCCACTTTCTGAAGTTCTTTGATGTAAATTATCTTGCTTCTTATTAGCTTGTCCCCTTTCCCTTGGTTCTCAGGCACTTTTTTTTTGGTTTCCTTTGTTCTGCTTTGGCACTTACCATTGGTCCATGTGTGGTGGGCCATAGCTAGGCCTTCCAGCAGAAAGCCCCCACCTGGACAAAAGTGAAAAGTTAAGGCACAGGTAAGCAGACGTTGCAGAAGTTGGACACACCAAGAATTTCAAGACCCTGAACCTGAGCCCAGACTCAGGACCCCCATGACCCAAGCTGTTTCCAGGTGCTGACACGGACGCTTCAGCAGAGGTGGAATTAAAACCTGGGAGCTTTATTTTGAAGCTTCTCGGGCCTGTTGACCATAGTCGCCACCTCCCCAAGCATCCCCAGGTTGAAGACCAGAAGGAAAAACCTGGGAATTCACACTTACTAATATGTCTCCTTTGTCTGAGTCAGGCGTTGGCAAACTCCTTTGTGTTAAGGGCCAGTGAGTAAATATTTTGAGTTTTGCAGGCCATAGGGTTTTATTTCCTTGTCGCTCTTCACCTTTGCCACTGTAGCAGGAAAGTAGCCATAAACAGCACATAAATAAATGGATATGGCAGCTCTCCAATAAAACTTCATTTACAAAAACAGACAGTGGGACAGATTTGGCCCATTGACTGTAGATAACTGACCCCTGGTCTTAAGTTATTCTCAGAACTTTTCATGTTTGGTAAAGATTGTAAGAGAATTGCTCAGTATTTGTGGGAATCAGTTGTTTGAAAATGCAGAATTTTGAAGACTTTTAAAAAAATCTTCTGGCTTCTTTGGTTGCTGGCGCTGTTAGCTTAATTACTGTTCCTTCATCGATAAGCTTTCTCTTCTCTTTTGTTACTTTACAGTTTTCTACTATGTTGAGTTGTGGGTTTTGATTTGTTTATCTTGTTTAGAACTCAATATATTTCTCTCTGAAGATGTGTATCAGTTAGGATTAGATTTAGCTATAACAGAAAAACCTCCCAAAAAGGGACCTTAAACAGGATGAAAGTTTATTTCTCTCTCGTGTAAAAGTTAAGGTATAATTGGGGCACCTGGCTGGTTCGGTATGTAGAGCATGTGACTCTTGATCTCAGGGCAGCGAGTTCAAGCCCCACACTGGGCGTAGAGCTCACTTGAAAAAAAGAAGTCAAGGTGTTTATCTTGTTGTTCTGCTATTCAAAACCTCAACTTTATGGTGTAAGATATTGGCATCTACATTCTAAGCAGCAAGATAGAGGAAGGTGAAAATAAGGAAAAGGGCACCTGCACTGTGTCTCTCTTATAAGGAAGGTTCTCAGAGGCTGCGGCATGAGCTTCTTTTTATATCCATCCCATTGAACAGAACTTACGTGGCCACACCAAAATATAAGAAAGTCACATGCCCAACTCAAAATCAGGATTCTATGGGACCCCCGGGTGGCTCAGTCGGCTAAGTGTGGAACAAAGCTCATGGAACAAAGCCTACTCTTCATCTCAGCTCAGGTCTTGATCTCAGGGTCATGAGTTCAAGCCACGTGTTGGGCTCCACGCTGGGTGCGAATGCGAAGCCTACTTAAAAAAATAAAAAAGCCACACACATGCACACACAGCTTACAGTCAGTTGTTTAAAACTGAAGGGTGTTTGTTCTTTCTTACGTTTTCTTGATGTTAATAGTAATACATACTTGTTTTTTTAAACACATATCATTTAGAAATGTGTAAAGCAGAAGATAAAAGTCTCCCAGTAGTCCCTACATCCCCAAAGGCAACTATTGTTAACCATATCTTGATATGTTTACACAAATTTTTCTATTTAAGTATAAAAGGTCCTGGTTTGATTCCTGTAACAAAGGCCAAAATAACAGGGCTTTAAACAAAATCGGTGCTTATCTTTCGGTCATGTAATGATCTACAAGCAGTCCAGAGCTAATATTGTGGTTCCACAGTGCTGGGATCCTAGGTCCCTTTGCTACCATTGTCCTGTCATTCTCAACACAAGGTTTTTATCTAATGGCCTAAGATAGCTGCTCCTGATCTAGTTACCACATCCATATTCCAGCCAGCGAGCAGGAGAGAAGAAACAGACTACTCCCCTTTTTCATGCAACTGCCTGAGAAAGTTGCCTATACTTCTTCTGCTCACACCCTATTGAGTGGAACACAATCACATGACCATACCTATTTGCAAGGGAGAGTGGGAAATGTAGTCTTTAGCTGGCTTTAGTTGGGCGTGATGTACCCCTCTAAAACTCCGGGTTTCCTTTAATAAAGGAAGAAGGAGAGAATGAGTATGGGGAGACAGCCACCAATCTCTACTACAGAATATTTAAATATATATATTTAAAAACATTTTTATTTCCAGAAAAAAGGAATCTATACATATTTATCATCTCTGCCTTAATTATGATTATGATTTTATTTTATTTTTTTAAAGATTTTATTTATTTATTTGAGAGAGAGAGAGAGTGAGAGAGGGAGAGCCCAAGAGGGGGTAGGGTCAGAGGGAGAAGCAGACTCCCTGCTGAGCAGGGAGCCCGATGTGGGACTTGATCCCGGGACTCCGGGACCATGACCTGAGCCGAAGGCAGTCGCTTAACCAACTGAGCCACCCAGGCGCCCTATGACTATGATTTTAGAGTCAAGGATCACCAGAGATCTGGGGAAAGCCTCTAGATGGAGGTTCAAAATGAACCAAAAAAAATGAACTCAGACAAAACCGAGGCAGACAATGTAAGGAGTAGAAGAAAATGTAAAAACAGAAATAACCTGTAATTAATAGCTCATCCATGCAATGAGTACAGGATGCTATTTTTTTTAAAGATTTATTTATTATTTATTTTGAGAGAGTGAGAATGAGAGAGAGAGAGAGAGTACATGAGAGGGGGGAGGGTCAGAGGGAGAAGCAGACTCCCCGCTGAGCAGGGAGCCCGATGCAGAACTCGATCCCAGGACTCCGGGATCATGACCTAAGCTGAAGGCAGTCGCTTAACCAACTGAGCCACCCAGGCGCCCGAGTAGAGGATGCTATTAAAAAAGAAATATTCAGGGGCACCTGGGTGGTTCAGTCGTTAAGCATCTGCCTTCGGCTCAGGTCATGACCCCAGGGTCCTGGGATTGAGTCGCAGGTCGGGCTCCCTACTCAGCAGGGAGTCTTCTTCTCCCTCCCCCTCTGCCCCTCCACCCACCCCCAATCATTCTCTCTCTCTCTTCTCTCAAATATGAAATCTTAAAAAAAAAAAAGGAACATTCAGAAACCAGGAAAAAGCTCTTAGAAGTTAAAAATATAGCAGAAATAAAAGTTCAATTAGCAGGGTCAGAGGATAAAGTTGAGAAAATGTATCAGGAAACAGAGCAACAAAAAAAGAAAAAGAAAATAGAAGAGAAAATATATGAAAATTAACAGAGCAATTTTTTTAGAAGAGCAATTTAGAAGATCTATTAACTGATAGATTTTCCAGAAAGAGAGAGCAAAGTAAATGAGAAGAAAATTATCCGAAAATAAGATGATTTTGGGGGTGCCTCGGTGGTTAAGTGGCTGACTCTGGATTTCAGCTCAGGTCATGACCTCAGTGACCTCATGACCCCACGTCGGGCTCCACGCTCAGTGGGGAGTCTGTTTGAGGATTCTCTCTCCCTCTGCCCCTCCCCTTGCTCGTGAGCACGTGCTCTCTCTCTAAAATGAATAAATCTTAAAAAAGACAATTTTTCAGAACTGAAGGACACAAGTGTCCAGTTTGTAGACACATATCACTGCCCAGCACAGTGGACAACAAAAACCCCATACCAAGGCATATCATCATAAAACATCAGAACATTAAGCCTTCAGAGAACAAGGGTGACAAAATAAAAATAAACAATAAGGGCCCTCAAAAACCGGGTCACCCACAAAGGAAACAGAATGTGAATGGCCTTCTCAATAGCAATGTGAGAAGTGAGAAAACAGTGAAGCAATGTGTTCACAGATTTAAGTGAACAGGATTTCCAATGAAGAAGACTATTCTTAGCCAGACTATCAATCAAATATGAGGGTAAAATAAACACACACACACACACACACACACAGCTGCAGGGGTTTTATGTTTTATGTACTCTTTTTTTTCTCAGGAAACTAGTGGGGACTGTTCTCCACTACAGCGAAGGAGTACATGAAGTGCGAGCACAACGGGGGATGATGGTGGGGGCAGCAGTCGGCCCCGCAGAGCAACTGGTCCAGGTGGAGCAAGAAGTCCAAGTGCTCTAGTAGAGAAGATCCCCCCAGACGACCATTCATAGACTCAGCCATGTCTTCCACTATTCTGCTGGAGAGTTTGGAGGAAGGATTTGTAATGGGTTGAGAGAAATGTAAGCAAATAAAAATCAGAGGCAGTAATTAACTCCTCCTGCCCCCACAACTGTAGAAAAATGGAACTATAGTATGCTATGTAAGCACTTACTGCTGACTTACCAAAAATTATCATATAACCACACTGGAAGAATGGGAGCAGGGAAGATCATACTTTTGTTGAGGATACAAAATGGTCAGAGTGTCCTTTTCCATCATAGAAAATGAATAGTCAATATCTAAAACTGAAAAAAAACCCCACAAAACAGCAGGACAAACTTATATATAGAGGGAAATGGGAATTACTTCTTTTTAAAATTATAGGCTTTGGGGCACCTGCGTGGCTCAGTCGTTAAGCATCTGCCTTCGTCTGCCTTCGGCTCAGGTCATGATCCCAAGATCCTGGGATCTAGCCCCGGCCCCGCATCAGGATCGCTGCTCAGTGGGAAGCCTGCTTCTCCCTCTCCCACTCCCCCTGTTTGTGTTCCCTGTCTCTCTCTCTGTCAAATAAATAAATAAAATCTTTAAAAAAAATAAAATTATAGGCCCTGTAAAACTATTGACAATTTGCATGTATTTATTTGATTAAAAAATTGAAAATGATCAGGCTAACTATAATAAGAATAGAAATGGAATGAATATCTTCCAAATCATAGGTCTTGTAAAACTATTGTTAAATACTTCGCATGTATTTATTTGATTAAAAAATTGAGAATGATCAGGCTAACCGTAATAAGAATAGAAATGGAATGAATATCTTCCAAATCATAGGTCTTGTAAAACTATTGTTAAATACTTCGCATGTATTTATTTGATTAAAAAATTGAGAATGATCAGGCTAACCGTAATAAGAATAGAAATGGAATGAATATCTTCCAAACCAGATCAGGGAAATGTGGAAATAAAAACCATTCAATGCAATAAAATGCAGGCATGGTAGATAAATGCTGGTGAGTCGCTGGATGAATATGGTGGAGTTAGCTCATTACCCATTCCTGTGTCCTCCTGGGCCTTCCTGTAGTTCAGAAGCTAGGATTCTGGATGCACTTTTGGGTCTTCCAATCACATTTTCTCTTATTTGATTTGTAAGGTGGAAGTGAAGCAGAGCCTGGGTCTGTGCTATTTCTGTGGGTGAGGACTGCTGTGGAGGTGTCTGATTTTTCTGTGGTGGCTTCTTATCATAACACTAGCCGTACGGTTCAGGAGCTGGCAAATGCAGCCACAACTTTCCCGTTCAAGAAGTGGCTTCCAGATTACAGAAGGGGCAGTGGCTCTTTTGGTGGCCTGGTTCTGCAGCATGCCTCTCAAACTCACTCCTGAAGGTTCAACCTAGAATCTGCTTCTTCTGCCCTCCAGAGAAGCCCTTTAGCCATTTTATACCCTATAATAAATCCTTTTGTACTTAAACTATCTAGAATGAATTCTATTCTCTGAAACTGAACCCAGAGGATATAACAGGAATGCAGAAAATAAAATATAAAAAAAGTATGAAAAATACCCCAAAATACAACAGAAGAATTCAATGACAATGAGAATTAACCCAATTATAGTTATTAAGACAAGCTTAACTCTAGCTAATAGAGATATACTCTCAAATTAAAATTTCTTTAAAAATCGAGCTATATGCTATGAAACACATGAAAAACAAAGAAATACTACACAGTAGTTAATCATACACACAGATGAATCTCCAAAACATAATGGGAAATGAGAAACGTTGCAAAAGATTATTCAGCATGACGTCATTTTCGTAAACCTGAAAAACAAAAATTGGTATTCTATACAGTTGGCAGATCCATACATCATATGTAATGAAACTATAAAAACGTGAGTAAGAATGATATGCACCCACTTGAGCCCAGTGATTGGGAGGAAGGGGAAATAAGGGTGGGGTTTTAGTTAGGTCTAATTTTATATTTCTTTAATAAGTACCAAGCAAATGAAGCAAAACGTTTTAGGTTTACTCTTGAGTGGGGGGCGTGGGTGTCATCAGTATAATTTTCTGGACTCGTCCGCGTGTCCGGTGTTGCCTAGTTGACAAAACACAGCCCCACTCTCGGCGCGGTCCAGGCGCCGTCGTCGGGGAGCAGCTCCTGGGCTGCAGAAGTTGGGGGGACAGCGGGGAGACGGGCCCCTGGCTGGAGCCGGCGTCTGCGGAGGCGCCGGGGAGACTCGGAAAGGACCTGGAAGAGGGGCCGGGGCTGAGCAGCGCAGAGCTCGCACCAGGGCGGGGATGGCGGCTCCAGGGTGTGCACATCACGAGATGGTTTTGGGGAAAAACAGCTGCAGGTTTGGTAGCGCCGGCTGCGCGCGCCCGGGCGGACCGTGAGCGGAGCCCACCGAGGGCGGCGCGGGCCGGGAGCGGGCCTGGCGGGCGGCCGGAGGCCCCGCAGCGCGGGAGCCGCGGGAGGGAAGGCTCAGGCTTCGGGCGCCCGGTCGTCTCCCCCGGGGGCGAAGCGGCGGCCCGGGAGAGGGGAGGCAAGAGGCCGGGGGCGTGGGGGGGGGGGGCACAAGCCGGTTCGAAAGTCGTAACGCGAACCGCGAGGCCACGATGCCCCCCCGCGCCGGAGCCCGTCGGTCACACAGCTGCTCCCACACGGCCGAGCCGGCGTGCTCTGCTGACCCGGCTCGCGGCGAGTCTCGGCGCCCCGCGGGCCGGGGCCGGGCTGGGAGCGCCGGCTGCAGCCCTCGGGCCGCGAGCGCGGGGCCGGGCGGCGGGGGCCAGGGGCGGGCGGCGGGGGCCGGGGCCGGGCGGCGGGCGGGCCGCGGCGAGGGCGGGGCCGGCCGCGCGGGGGCGGACCTCGGCGCGCTCCCGGCCGCTCGCTGGCTGTGGGGCCGCGGCGGCTCCTCTGCCGGGTCGCGCCGGAGGACGGGCCTTCGGGCGGCGGCTCGGGCGGCCTGCGGACGGACGCGCGGGCCGAGGCGCAGGCCCCGCGCCCGCCGTCTCTCCCTCCCGCCGGGCCGGGCCCGCGCCATGGCCGCCTCGCCGGGCTCGGGCAGCGCCAACCCGCGGAAGTTCAGTGAGAAGATCGCGCTGCACACGCAGCGGCAGGCCGAGGAGACGCGGGCCTTCGAGCAGCTCATGACCGACCTCACCCTGTCGCGGGTGAGCGCCCGGGGCCGGGGCCGGGGCCGGGGCCGGGGCCGGGGCGCGCGCGGGCGGGGGCGGCCCCAGCGGCGGGCTGGAGCCGGCGGGGCCGAGGCGGCGGCGGCGGCGCGGCCGGGGCCGCGAGGCGGAGCGGGCGCCGGGAGCGGGGCCGGCGCGGCCGTGGCCTCGGCGCTTCCCCGCCCGCCGGCCCCCGCCGCAGCCCGCGGAGGCGGGAGGGTCGCGGGGCCGGGTGCGCGGGGAGAGGGCAGGGGCCGGGCGGGGCGCGGCGGGCGGTGGCGCGAGGGCGGCCTGAGGGGGAGGGCGAACGGAGCCCCGGGAGGAAATCACAAACAGCTCGGAGGCGGGCGGTGCGGCTTCTCGTGGCTCCGCACATCCTCCGCCCGCCGGCCCTTCTGGACGGCGGGCCGAGGAGGGCCGCGGGGCCCGGGGTGGGGTGGGGGTGGGGTGGGGGTGGGGAGTCCCGTGCACCCTAAGCCCGGGGCCGGCGCGGGCCGAGGCGGGCTGGCGGGGAGGGAGGGGGGGTGCCGGGAGGGCATTGCGTGCCGAGCGAGGCTTTCGTCTCGCCGCGGAGGTGCCTTCTCGGGCCGCTTTACCGTGCTCAGCCCGGAGATTTAACGAGCCCTGGCAAGGTGCACAGCGTCGCTGGTGACGGAGGAGGGTCCAGGAGCAGTGAGTAAGGCGCGAGCCGGGACAAACACCCGGAGGTTGGGAAACTGTTGAGTGAGGCAGTGGAGGATGGAGAGCCAAGAGGAGTGTCGGCGCAGGGCTGCGGGGAGGAGAGTCAGCGGGAGCGGGCCAGGCCTTGAGGCTCCCTAATGCTGACCTTGAAGGACCGTCGCGAGCCCGGGGGAGGATATGCAGATGCTGGGCAGGGGGCAGGCCTGAAGGGGAGCTGCGAGCGGAGTTGCACGCTGCGGGGCCCCGCTCACTCAGCTGCAGACACGTTATCTTTCTTGGCCAAGTACAGTGTTTGGGAAGACGTCTTGAATCTGTTGCCAGAACTTTTTAATTGGAAGATTTTCATATAAAACCTTTCCCTCCTCTCTCTCTTCCTTTCTTCTTTCCTTCCTTTCCCTCTCTCTCTCCCCCCCTTTCCCTCTCTCTCTCCCCCCCTTTCCCTCTCTCTCTCCCCCCCTTTCCCTCTCTCTCTCCCCCCCCTTCTTCCCTCCTAGGTCTCTCCCCTCCTTTTCTTCTTTTCCTATCTTTAGATGTATATTTAAAATTGGGAGACCTGGTAGCAGTCATCCTGAATTCCCATATGACAGCTTTTGGCTGGAGCTGGGTGGTGGTTGCCCCCTCAGTTGGAGCGTGGACTCTCTAGTTGGCCACAGTTCACACCACACCCTGTCATGAGCTCCCACACCGAAGCTAGGTGTCATTTGCCATTTATCATATTTTTGATGTCTTCTTTTAATGAAGTAAATGGGAAATGAAATATTTCTTATATACGTATATATATATTTTTTTACAGATTTATTTATTTATTTTGAGAGAGTGAGAGAGAGAGAGTACATGAGAGGGGGGAGGGTCAGAGGCAGAAGCAGGCTCCTCGCTGAGCAGGGAGCCCGATGTGGGACTCGATCCTGGGACTCCAGGATCATGACCTGAGCCGAAGGCAGTCGCTTAACCAACTGAGCCACCCAGGCGCCCTATATACGTATATTTTTATGCTAAGAAAAATATAGAGAGATAAGGCTGAGGATTTCTTTTATTTATTTATTTTTAAGATTTTATTTATTTATTTGAGAGAGAAAGAGGGAGAGCACAGAAGGAGAAGCAGACTCCCCACTCAGCAGAGAGCCTGCCATGGGGCTCAGTCCCAGCACCCGAGATCATGACCTGAGCCAAAGGCAGATGCTTAACCTACTGAGCCACCCAGGCGCCCCAAGGCTGAGGATTTCAATAAATTTTTTTCCTCATGCCCTGAATAGCTTCACTCATTTATTTATCAGCCTGGTGTCCACAGGCATATACATGTGTGACCTTGGTTAGATTCAGGGATGAGCGTGATGAGCTCAAAGCACATTGGGAATGGTTGGGTGAAAGCTGAGAATTAATGCTGGGGCATGGGTTGTTATTTGTTGTTTAGATAAAGTGTGTGTACAAATACAGGCACTCTGTCTGTCTATATACCTAGAGTTAATCCAGTCTCACCCAATTCATAAGCCCTCTTTAAAGCATCCCTGATAAAGCCGTTGAGTAATGTATAGGCTGTTTTAAGGCAAAATTTTTTCGCAGATCCTCTGAGATTATTTAAACGAGTTTGGTTATGTTACTTAAATATGCTCAAACATCCACTGTACATAAAGTCCTTTGATCATAGCTGTGTTACAACCATAACTAAAAGACATGCACAAAATGAATTCACTCAACCTTAAAAAATGCAGTAAATTCAAATTCACATCATTAATTTGTTATGACATATGCTATTTTGCTGAACTCAATTGAAAATCTCAGTACGGATATGGTGCTAACCCCTATAGTTCAGGCTTTCTTGAGTTTAGCAAGGCTGATCAGGTATGCCCCATAGGGTAACTCAATTCAGCCACCACTTTTCTGTGTTCTAATTACTACAAAATTATGATGTCACTTTGCCCTTCCCCTGGTACAGGACATCATTTACGTGTTAATTCCTCCTGTGTTCTTTCTGTGCTACCAGTTGCAGGTAAAGTAATACTACTTTGGTCCACTGTGTTTATATTTTGTAATGTATTTTTAATTTTATTTTTGAAAGTAATCTCTACGTCCACCTGGGTCTTGAACTCACGACCCCGAGATCAAGAGTTGCATGCTCTTCTGACTGAGCCGGCCGGGCACCCCAGGGTCCAATGTATCTATAAACACAAAGGCAAATGAGAACACTGCATTTGCCGAGTTGTATTTGCTTATTTAAAAACTTTAAGGATTTGGGGCACCCGGGTGGCTCAGTCAGCTAAGCGGCTGCCTTTGGCTCAGGTCTGAGCAGGGAGCCTGCTTCTCCCTCTCCCACTCTCCCTACTTGTGTTCCCTCTCTCGCTGTCTCTCTCTGTCAAATAAATAAATAAAATCTTAAAAAAAAATAAAAATTTTAAGGATTATTTTCATAATGAAATTTACAAAACTAAACACTTCTCATAGAGAACTCTTAGATTCCCAGGCATATGTCTGTAAACGTCCAAGCGTCCAAAGATCCCAGATGGAGAAGAATCTGTCCAGCTCATTATATTTACTTATTTTTTATTAATTAATTAATTATGAGAGCCAGGGGAGAGGGAGAGAGAGAATCCTAAGCAGGCTCTGTGCCCAGTGTGGAGTCAGTCTCACAACCCTGAGATCATGACCTGAGTTGAAATCAAGAGTTAGATGCTTAAGCACTGAGCCACCCAGGCACCTCCAGCTAGTTCATTATTGGTCACTGGACGGCAGATATACTGACTTTCCATTATCAGCCCGTGACAGACATCGATAATCAATCTAGATATTCTTTCCTCTCTGAGCCTGTGCTGGGCTCCAAGGCGTTCTCTACATAATCAGAGCCAGTCCTTAGAGTTCGAGTTAAATCCTATTTGCCTGGTAGGTGGGATAGACTAGATTATGTGGAATTTTTCACTCTAGCTTCAGGGTTCAGCCTCATTAGGAAGCAGTGGGAATATTTTGAGAAGAGAATGCTAGCGGGGTTACTTAATGGTGTACCTGGGATGGTAAGAAGGGTGAAAAAGTAGAGGCAGGCGTGCCTGGAAAGAGGCTGTTCCTTTGTTCATTCATTCATTTGTCAGTCCTGGAGTACCCACTGTGGTTAATGGGGTCTGTGGGGGGGGGGGGAGGTGAAGTCATGGTGTCTTGCTTCAGAGGTCTTAGCAATTTGTTCATCCAATACTTACTGAGTCCCCAGTGTGTGCCAGAGGTTTAGGATGGACATTGGGGATTATAATAGTGAGCAGGCAAAACACAGTCTCCTTGTGGATTTTAGGATTTAATGGAGAAGATATTCTTTTGACAAGTTAAGGACACATTTTAATGAATATTACAAAAGGGGAAGCATGTAGCTCTGGAAATGAATGGTAGGGAGTCCTCACCTCTTCTAGTGGCCTAAAGGATTAGTGAGGGTAGGGAAGCCCTTTGAGGGTATGAGGTTCAGCAAAGGGACAAAGAGGGTGATTTGAGTTGAGGCAGTTCACAGGGATCAGATTGTAGAGACAGGAGATTTGGGACTTGATCCTAAGGACAATGGAGAGTCATGAAGGGGTTGAAGTAGGGGAGGTTTGCATTTTAAAAGGATGCCTGTAGCTCCAGAGTGGTGGATAGAACTGAGGGGAAGGTGGCAGAAAAGCCTGAGGGGGGAGGGAGGTCGAGATAGTGGTTCAGGAGATGTGATGATCGCCTTGACACTGGGGTGGTAGCAGATCAATACGTAGGAGCTAGAAATGACCAAACTTGGTGAATGCGTGTTGCCTGGCTTTCAGACTTGAGCCATTCAAGGTTTCCTCCGTTAAGAGGGGGAGCGCTGGTGGGGGCAGCGGGCGGGGGGCGGGGAGCAGATGCCTCAGTGTCAGGAGACTGCAGGGCACTGAGGTAGAGATGGTCCAGCAGGCCATTGTTCATATGGCCCTGAAGCCATATAAGGATCTCCAAATAAGGAGGCAAGTCTAGACTAGTGATAGAAATGTGGGAACCTTTGGTGTATAGTTGTGCTGCCTAAGAAGAATTCCTAGAACACATCTTGCAAATTGGTGACCTGAATTCTAATTTGGTCCTTGTGGGGGTGTAGGGTGCGTGTGTACCTGGATGCTTTTTTTTTTTTTTTTTAATTAGGACCAACAGTGAATATTGGGATTTTATACTAAAGTTTGGATTCTGGCTTCTTTTGAAAAATGAAATCATCTAACAACACTCACTACATTTCTGCATGACAGCAGTTGCCGGGAGCTCCCATAGTGGCTTCCCCCATTGCAAAGTGCATATATGTGTTCAGTTTGCCACAGTCCCGACCACTGCTCCCTGTGGTGTTCCTCACAATGACTCCAGCTACTTCACTTCTCTTCTGCACTTGGCACCTGCAGACCTTTGAGTTTTTGAGCCCTGCTATAGAGTGAAATGTGGAGAGACCAAGAGAAGCCCAGGGAGCCCCACCATGTAAAGGGGAGGTGGAGGAAGGGAGCCAGCAAAAAAGACCAAAGAGCAACCAGAGAGGGAAAGGAGAGCATGTCAAGCAGCCGAGCCCAGTGCTGTCGACTCAGTCTGACATGATAAGGACGTGTCCTTTGGTTTAGTCAAGTGGAGGCCATTGGTATTCTGGGTGAGAGCCCCTGTGTTCACAGTGAGGTGGTTGGAAGGGAGGTTGTGAGGTATCCAGGACCAAACGGAAGGAAAGAGAGACTGGATCGGGAGCTTGTTCCAGAAGTTCAACTTTGAAGGACAACTTGTAGTTTTCAGAAACCACGGGGTAAACACGGCACATCAGCCTGGAGTATTAATTTAGCTTGAATATTTGGGGAGAATCATTTTTATATTAAAACAAACAGATATTAGATGTGTTCTGTAGCAGTGAGGAGAGGAGAGAGGAGAAAAGAGGGGCGCCTGGGTGGCTCAGTCGGTTGAGCGTCTGCCTTTGGCTCAGGTCATGATCTCGGGGTCCTGGGATCGAGCCCCGCATCAGGCTCCCTGCTCCGCGGGAAGCGTGCTTTTCCCTCTCCCACTCGCCCTGCTTGTGTTCCCTCTCTCGCTGTGTCTCTCTCTATCAAATAAATAAATAAAATATTAAAAAAAAAAAAAGCTGACACACAGGGGCTCCTGGTGGCTCAGTCGTTAAGCGTCTGCCTTCGGCTCAGGTCATGATCTCGGGGTCCTGGGATCGAGTCCCACGTTGGGCTCCTTGTTCAGCTGGGAGCCTGCTTCTCCCTCTGCCCCTCCCCCTGCTTGTGTGCTCTCTCTCTCTCTCTCTCTGACAAATAAAGTCTTAGAGAGAGAGAGGAGAAAAGACTAGACATACTGGATTTGGGCTAAATAGTGAGTGCAGTCTCTTTGCCAGGTCCTGTGCTGACTCCTTTACATTCATTATCTCCTGTGGTTTTTCGCAATGACCCTAGGGAATGTGTATCTAGGTTATTCTTCATTTTGCAGATGAGCAAACTGAGGCTTGAGAGGTGCAGTTGCATGGCTGATTAGCGGCAGAGCTGGGGTTTGAATGTGGCTGTCCCCTTGAATGTCTCTGTGCCCCACTGCCTTAATCGCCCCCCCGCCCCCCAAGGATATCTGCTTATACCAGCAGCATCTGTTGAAAACACTTTCCTCATTGAATTGCTATGGTACTTTTGTCAAAAATCCACTGGCCAGATACTGTGTGGGTCTGTTTTTGGACTCTCTCTTCTGTTTTATTGATCCCTACATCTCTCTGACAGTAGCACATGCTTGAATTATTGTAGCTTTATAGTAAGTCTGGAAACAAGGTAACAGCCTTCCAACTTTGCTCTTTTTAGTTTTTTATTTTATTTATTTATTTTTAAAGATTTTATTTATTTGACAGAGACACAGAGAGGGAACACAAGCAGGGGGAGTGGGAGAGGGACAAGCAGGCTCCCCGCTGAGCATGGAGCCCGATGCGGGGCTTGATCCCAAGACCCTGGGATCATGACCTGAGCCGAAGGCAGACACTTAACAACTGAGCCACCCAGGCGCCCCAACTTTGCTCCTTTTAAAAATTGCTTTGACTATTGTAGGTTAGTCTTTTGCAGATCTGTAAATTTTAGGATTATCTTGTCAGTTTCTGTAAAAAGGTCTGCTGAGATTTTTGTTTGGGATTGGCTGCTGTGAGACTTTTTAAAAAGGGAATTAGTGAGGCGTGGCTCTCATTTCATATAGACATTGAAGGACGTTCCCCTAAAGTGTGTGGCTGCAAGCTGGAGGTTGCTAACTTAAGTTTCAAGGTGAGGCATGTAGGGAAAAGGAGTGGAGGAGCCAGGAATGAGTAAGTAGTAGCTGATCTCAGGCCATGGTGGAGGAATAGTAGGGCGCAGTGAGGTCTTGGACAAATGATGCCTCAAGCCCTGTGCAGGGGGACAGCTGCTTCTCAGTTCCACGCATTGTTGCCTTATCTTTCTGTCAAGAGAAGTTGGAGATCCAGGTTTTTATACAGTCTTCCAATTCAAAATGGAAGTGTAAAGCATTGAGTGGGTCAGTATCATGTGGGTCAAACAGAATTCTCTAAACATGGCCCCTGACCTGCCAACCTGTGACCTCCGCCTTTGGCTACTCATTCTTCGGTGCCCATTTTCATCCTCAGGAAGCATGACGGCGTTGAAGACAGTCTCTAAAGTTCTTTCTAGTTCATCGATTCTAGATTTCAAAAGAGGAATATATCCCGGTTACTCAGGGGTTTAGGAGGTAGCTGAGAATATCAACAATGATGATGATACTTTGAGAAGTTGTGCAGAGCTTTCCATTTTACACCCCACTGTCATATCTGTTCTCTCTTTTAATCCTTACGTTGTCTTTGTGAAGTAGATGGCAGAATAATTTCCCCAACCGCGTGGGAGCTTCAAGGCACACAGTCAGGTCTTCCAGTTCCGAATGCAGTCCTCTTTCCCCCATAACTCAGCAGTCTCTGAAGACTCTAGAACAGGCACTTTGGGAGGGAGAGCAGGTATGGGAGGTTGTGGGAGGGCCTTAGGCTCAGGTGAAGGCAGGTGTCTAGCTAGATTTAGAAACTTAGCTTGGTTGAAGTGTCAAGGCTTTTGGGAACAAGTTCAAGCCTTTGTGGGAATGCTCTGAAGGCAGGAACCTTGGCATGTATTCATCTTAGCAAGGCAGTGCTTGGCACAGTACCTAACACACACAGTTAAAAGTTTTTGTATAAGTGAATAAATGGATGGATTGATGGAAGAAGGAATCAAAGGCTTGAGATCAAGGGGGCCAAGAATTTTGTCTAGAGAATTTCAAGGACGGATAGTCAAATGCTTCTGGTAAGTGCTTTGAAAATGTTAAGATCAAAAGCTGACACTTTATTGTTATAATTCAGCTGATAGATGGAAAAGGCTAACTATGTCCTCCTCATATTTGACTCTTGGATCTGGGTTCTGATGAATAGATTATAGCTGCCTCCCAGTGCAGTGTGTTTGGGAAATCAAATACTGCGGGTACAAGGAAGTTAAGGCTGCCAAGGGGTTTTGTATGCCTTTAAAACTTCCAGCCAGATGTAGGCTCTTATCTTTTGGAGATGCATATTGAAATATGGAATGATACAATGTCTGGATTTCTTTCAGTGGGGTGCCATGGGTAGTCAGGGGGTAAAGATGAGTCAAGACTGGACATAAGATCATCGTGGAAGCTGGAAGCTATTAGATGGGGTTTCATTGTATTCATCTTTATTTTGTATATATTTGAAATTTTTCATAATGTAAAGACTGAACAAAACCAGAGAGCTTCATAGGCCCAGCAATGCTTTTGATCAACCAAACTTCATTTTTCTCTGAGCTTGTAAATAGTATGATCTTTGAGAGAGAAGTGGGGGTGGGCGTGCCTGGGTGGCTCAGTCGGTTAAGCCTCTGCCTTTGGCTCAGGTCATGATCCTGGGGTCCTGGGATCGAGCCCCATGTTGGGGGGGGGTCCCTGCTCAGTGGGGGGTCTGCTTCTCCCTCTCCCTCTGCCCCTCCTCCCTCCCTGCTTGTGTTCCCTCTCTCAAATAAATAAATAAATCCTAAAAAAGAGAGAGAGAGAAATGGAGCAAAGAAAAGGACCATGGCAGATATAAGAATGTGTGTGTGTTGTGTGTGTGTGTGTGTGTGTGTGTGTGTGTGTGTGTGTGTGTGTGTGTTTAAGAGAGGGAAGGGGTGGGGAGAGGGAGAGGGAGAATCTTAAGCAGGCTCCATGCCCAGTGTGGAGATGATCTGACAACCCTGAGATTAGAACCTGAGCCAAAACCAGGAGTCAAATACTTAACCACCTGAGGCACCCAGGCACCCAAGAATGTGGGTTTTGAGGTAGCCATAGCTTGGCCTCCTCTAGCTGTGTGACCTTGGGCAAATATTGAGCTTCCTTAAGTCTGGGTCTCTAGGTCTGTAAAAGCAGGATGATATGGTCTCCCTTGATGGTTGTGGAGAGGGTTAGCGATGAATTGGGCAAAGCGCCTGAGGACAGTATCTGGCTCATCTTAGGGGCTTCTATCTGGTAGCTTTTTATTACTATTAGACAAAAGATCAAATGATGAAAGCCTTCAGGGTTCCCATTGCCTCTTTCTTCCCCACGTGAATTATAAGTGCCAAGGGTTATATAACCACAGAGGTAATTTATTGTTTGAGAAACAGAACTCTTAAAGACCAAATTGGACCACTTTGGGGTTTATAAGAACTGTAACCAGTTTATTGCCTTTTGAAAAACGAAGCAAGGAAGAACTTCCAGAAGAAAGGCATATGAAAGCAGTGGAATGCCATTTGATACCTATTGAGTTGGCCTCCTCCTTTGCCCCAATTAAGGATGATATTCAGTGTTAGTGAGCTTTCTTGTGAAACTGTTTTCTCATACATACTTCGTATGTATACCCGCTGGGACTGCATTTTGACGTTATGTATTGAGAGCCGTCGAAAGGCCCGCGCACAGAGACTCAGGAATCACTCTTTGGAATGTGTTCTTAGGAAATACAGCCATTAAAGATGATTAATATCCTAGGAAAGAGTTAAGATGTAAGCACGCAGGATCATACCTGAGTTATGACTACTGCCATGCGGGTATTACACACACACACACGTGAGCGGAGACTGGACAGGAGAAGGGAGAACAGTTAATGTGTTAGAGACCTAGAGAATGGCTTTATTTTCCTTTAAGAGACTCTTTTATTGCTGTTAGAGGTTGTGCCCGCCTACACACAAAGACCTTGCAAAGACCTCACTATCATGGCGCATGGGACATTTGGAACATGGGTAGATTCTTTCCAAAAATAGACTAGTCAAAAATCAGAAGGCACTGGAAACCTGAAGGTTTTAGGTAGAAAAGAAACTGAAACCAAGACTTTCACTCTTGAACCTTTCTGCTACAAAATACCCGCACTTCAGTGCTTCCCTCAGATCTTTGCTGTCATCTCTCAACCATCTTGAAATCTCTTTGTTTCCAGGTCCAATTTCAGAAGCTTCAGCAACTGCGCCTCACGCAGTATCATGGCGGGTCCTTACCGAACGTGAGCCAGCTGCGGAGCAGCGCAGCAGAGTTCCAGGTACCTCCAGATACTTCCTTCCTCCAGTCTGAATCGAGTATAAAAAGATAGGCGGCGATTGTCCTTAGAAAGATTGGATCTTGAGGGATAAACTGGGCCTAGATACAGTTCAGTGTTCTTCTGGGAAGCCCGTCATTCTTTTTCCTAGTTTCTGTAGCCTGACATAGTATTATCTCATGGGCTGGCTAAGGCGGCACTGTCCAAGAGAAATATACTGTGAGTCACATATGTAATCCAGACTTCTCTAGCAGCCACATCAAAGACAAACAGGTGCGATTAATTTTAATATTATTTAAATAAATTATTATTTAACCCTGTAGATCCAAAATATTATCATTTCAATGTATAATAAGTATAACAAACACAAATGAGATATTTCACATTCTTTTTAAAATTTGTACTAAGTCTGAAATCTGGTGCATATTGTACACGTACGCACGTCTCCCTTGAGACTAGCCAATTTTCCTGCCTTCATGTGGTTGGTTTCTACCATATTGGACGGTGCAGATCTAAGGGCCAGATAGGGTCTCTTGCATTTACATTAGTGCAGTGTCACACGGTGCCTTAATCATTCATAGCATTGAAGAACTTTGTTCAAAATAACGTGGAATCGATATTTCAGACAATGGTATAGGATACTGTTGTTAAGATCCGAAGTAGACATCCGAGTCTGAAAAATTAGGAGCCTGTCATAGTTCTAATTAAACAATTTAAGATTTGGTGTCGAAGTTGGGAACTTCAAGACAAGATGTAAGTTGATTTATTTGGATGCCTGTCCATTTTAAAAGCACTATCTTCTTTCTTTGCTGTGAAAGCTGGGTGTATTTGTTTGATGATGGTCCTATAAGGCAAAAGTATTATTTAAAATAGAGACTTCCGTTTGAGAGTGCTAACAGGGGCTCTTAAATATAACGGTTATTAGAAAAAGCACAATGTGAACACACTTGTACCCTGTCATACTGGGTCTTAATTTCCTACATTGGTGTTGGAATCTCACTATCCTGCCGCCTATATCAGAGGCCTACCTCGGTAGACCAGATGATCTTCTGCATTGGCCTCTTGGATCATTCAGTATCCAGATAAAGCAGGTCTCTGCTTTATGCTGGATTACATGCTTCTGAAATCAGAGCACTGCCAAGGTGTGCTGTGTTTGAGATCCTGATTTTGTGGTACTTGGTAGTCAACTTTAGAGGAATATAGATAGAACTTACCATCCTGCCCCTGTCCTGTTGCAGCGGGAGGTGGGATGAACTAACAGCTATTGGCCTTCCCGGGATTCTTTCTTTGAATATGTTGGGTTTTTTAAAATTTTTTTTAAAGATTTTATTTATTTACTTGACAGAGACATAGAGAGAGAGAGAGAGAGAGAGCACAGATAGGTAGAGCAGCTGGCAGAGGGAGAGGGAGAAGCAGGCTTCCCGCAGAGCAGGGAGCCCGACGTGGGGCTCGATCCCAAGATCCCGGGATCATGACCCGAGCTGAAAGCAGATGCTTAACCGACTGAGCCACCCAGGCGCCCCTCCCCCTTGTCTTTTAAAGCCACCACTCATTGGATCAAGGGCCCACTCTAATCCACTACGACCTCATTTTAAGTTAATTACCTCTGTCAAGATTTTGTTTCTAAATAAGATCACATTCACAGGTACTGGGGGCTAGGATTCGAGCATATCTTTTCAGGGGAACATGATTCAACTCACTGCATTGCATTTATCTGTAGTTCATTCTTTTTTATTGCTGAGTAATATTCCATTGTATGGGGGTACTGTAATTTCTCTATCCATTCATCAGTTGATGGACATTTGGATCATTTCCAGGCTTTGGCAATTGTGAATAAAGATACTCCCATATAGTTTTTTTTTTTAAGATTTTATTTATTTATTTGAGAGAGAGACACAGCGAGAGGGAACACGAGCAGGGGGGTGGGAGAGGGAGAAGCAGGCTTCCCGCGGAGCAGGGAGTCTGATGTGGGGCTCGATCCCAGAACCCTGAGATCATGACCTGAGCCGAAGGCAGACGCTTAATTGACTGAGCCTCCCAGGCGCGCACATACAGTTTTTATGTAAATACTTAATAGAGAAATGGCTGGATTATACAGCACGCGTGTATCTTTAACTTTATAAGAAACTGCCAGGCTGTTTTACAATGTGTCTGTACTGTTTCACTTTCCCATCAGCAGTATAGAGAGTTGCAGTGATTCTACACTCCTCTCCAGTATTTCAGGGTGTTTTTTTTTTTTTTTTTTTTAATTTTGGCAAAAAACACAACATAATATTTACCATCTTAACCATTTTTAAGTCTATGGTTCAGTGCTGTTAAGTATGTTCACATTGTTGTGCAACTTTTTCATCTTACAAAATTGAAACTCTGTACCCATTAGACAACAGCTGATTCCCTCTTCCTTCCTCCTTGGCCCCAGGACCACAATTGTACTTTCTGGCTCTATGAATTTGACTGCTCTAGGCACTTCGTGCAAGTGGAATCCTACAGTATCGTCTTCTTGTGACTGGCTCATTTCACTTAGCATGGTGTCCTCAAGGCTCACCCATATTATGGAGTGTGGCAAGATTTCCTTTTTATTTAAGGCAGAGAGTATTCCATTGTATATAGAGACCACATTTTGTTTGTCCTTTCGCCCATTGTGGACACCTGGTCACTTCCACCTCCTGGCTATTGTGAATGATGCTGCTACGAACGTGGGTGTGAAGATATCTCCTAGAGATCCAGCTCTCCGTTCTTTTGGGGTGTATGCTCAGAAGTGGCATCGCTGCGTCATAACGGTAATTCTATTTTAAGTATTTCAAGTAACGGCCGTACTGTTTTCCGTGGCGTCTGCACCGATTTCTGCCTCCCACCAGCAGGGCACGAGGGCGCCAGTGTGTCCACAACCTCACCAGCACCTGTCACTGTCTGTGTGTCTCTGTTGGTTTGATAGTAGTCGTCCTGACGGGTGTGAGGCGGTGGTATCTCAGTTTAAAAGATTTTTGTTATTCTAGTACATGTGTAGTGCTATCTTACTAGGTTTTAATTGGCATTTTCCTAATGACTAATGATGTTGAATATCTTCTTGTGTGATTATTTGCCACCCTGATCTCTTCTTTGATGAGATGTCTGTTCAGAATTTTTGTCCAGTTTTTAAATGAGTTGCTCATTTGCCTGTTATGTGTGAGAGTTCTTCGTATTTTTTTGGATGCCATTTCTTTTTTTTTTTTTCTTCTTCTTTTTTCTTAGAGAGTGAGCATGCATGTGCGTGAGCGGCGCTGTGGATGTGGGGGAGGGGCAGAGGGAGAGGGAGAGAGAATCTTCTGCAGGCTCCAGCACGGAGCCCGAGGCAGGGCTAGATCTCCTGACCCTGAGATCACGAAATCTGAGCTAAAATCAAGAGTCGGGCGCCCAATGGACTGAGCCACCCAGGTGCCCCAGATGCCATTTCTTTATCAGATATGTATTTTGCAAGATATTTTCTCCCTGTCTGTGGCTTATCTTCTCATTTTCTCAACAAAGTCTTGAAGAGCAGATGTTTTTACTTTCAGTGAAGTTCATAAATTTTGTTGTTTTATGATTTGTGCCTTTCATGTCTTATCTAAGACTTATTTGCTTAAGTCAAGGTCACAAAGATGTTTTTCCTGTGTGTTCTTTGGGAAGTTTTATAGTTTTAGGTTGTACACTTAGAAAATTTCAAGTTAAGTTTTTTTTTATGTAGTGCAAAGTATGGATTGAGGACCACTCTCTTTGCATATGGAGGTTGAATTGTGCCAGCACCATATGTGAGGAGACTTTTCCTGCTTATTGAATTGCCTTCTCACATTTGTTCAAAGTCATTTGACCATGTATGTGTGGGTCTGTTTCTGGACTCCATCTTCTGTTCCACTGATCTCCATGTCTCTCATTTTGCTAATACCCCACTTTTTATCTATCTGCCTATTTATTTATTTTTTAAAGATTTTATTTTTGAGCAATCTCTACACCCAACGTGGGGCTTGAACCCGCAGCCCCGAGATCAAGAGTTGCATGCTCTTCTGACTGAGCCAGCCAGGTGCCCCTAATACCACACGTTTTTAAGAAGTATAATTGACATATAACAGTGTATTAGTTTCAGGCATGGAATATAATGATCCGATATTTGTATGTATTACAAAATGATCACCACAATAAGACTAGTTAATGTCTGTCACCATACCGTTACCGAAAAATTTTTTTTCTTGTAATGAGAAATTTTTAAGATTTACTCTCTTAGCAACCTTCAAATAGGCAATACGGTGTATTAAGTATAGTCACCAGGCTGCACATTATATTCTCATGACTTATTTATTTTATACCTAGAAATTTGTGCCTCTTAACCCCCATAACCCATTTCATCTGCCCCCCCTCCCCTTTAAGATTCCATATCTAAGTGAGATCCTACTAATACCAAACTATCTTGAGTGTTGTACCTTTACAGGAAGGCTTGGAATCAGGTAGTGAGAGTCCTCCAACTTTGTTCTTTTTTAAAGTTGTGTGGCTTACTTTAGTTCCTTTACTTATCCATACAGTTGTAGAATCAGCTTGTTGATTTCTACAAAGAAAGCCTGCTGGGATTTTAGGTGGGGTTGCGTGGAATCCGTCGATCGGGTTGGGGAGAATTGACATCTCGACGATAATGAGTCTCCCAATCCATAAACGTGGTACAGAAGCACAGATTGTGATTCAGGTGAAGTTGCTTATAATTACTTTTTAAACACAGTCCTCTTTCTCTTATGTTTATAGATCACTTCGGAGTTTACCAAATGCTTTCACATCTTATTATTTTACTGCTCTTTACTACAACATTAGTTTGGTGCCCACAGTAGTGTTTGAATATTGGTTAAAGATCAATTTTCTATCCTGATGGAGGATCTCAAAGCACATTCTTCTCCTCTCACCCATTGGGCACTTGTACAGAGAACAGAGACTTATCAGATGAGTAAGCCCAAAGCGAGCTTTTCAGGCTGCCTTCTGATAATCCTCCATGAGGGGTGGGTCATCAGTCAGGGGCGGCTGGGGTTACAGCCTCCAGTCTCTAGGCAGGGCCCAGCATGTGTCCACTGGAGGCCGAGAGAGGAAGCGGGATTATCTTCTCTGAAAGCTAGGGCTGTGTCTTTTGGGGGGGGACACGGGGGAGAGTGGACTGTTCTGCAGCGTGTCCCAGCCTGCCTGAGAGCTAAGGCACCTGTGGGTGGTGTGGCAGCTACAGAGAGACGGACAGACGGCTTCTCTCTGTGTAGGGCTATTTGGGTGTAGTTATAACCCTTCAGAGCCTCCACGAAACCTACCTTGTCCTTCTGAATTCTATCACTAAATCTAATCACACTTTTTGTCTTTCTGATTACTACATTTTAACAAAATTGTGTCGTCTTGTTTATAACTGAGGGTTTATAAGTTCTGATTCAGGGAACAGTCTGGTAGCTAAAGGGAGAAAGCCGTGTCGCACAGCAGTAAAACAGGGAGGGCCAGGTCCAGGCCAGTGATTTTCTTGGGGCCTGCTGCCAACGTGAGAGCGTATAATGAGGCTCAGAGTTTGCACAGTAAGTTTGTGAGAAAACCAGAACTTAAAAATCAAGTCTGGCTCCTAGTTCAATTTTTATGGTTTTCCCTTCAAATTTTTATAAGATTCTTAAAAAAAAAAAAAAAAAAAAAGATTGGCAAAAGATAATCTGAGTCAAATTCCAATAAATGGAAAACATTAGTAGTAATATTAATCTGAAAGTACTATGGATAATAGCTACCATTTATTGAGCAGGTTTCACGATTTGTTGCTATGTCACTTCAGCACATGAAACTCGAATCGTGCCACACAGTTGCCAAATCCACAGAAAACAGGTAACATCCCTGTTCACATTTTGGCTCTTTTCTTTCTCTCCTTTTTTTTTTTTTTTTTTTTTAAGAGTTTATCCGTTTATTTGAGAGAGAGAGCACAAGCAGGGGGGAGGAGCAGAGGGAGAGGGAGAAGCAGACTCCCCGCTGAACAAGGAGCCTAATCGTGGGGCTCAGTCCCAGGACCCTGGAATCATGACCTGGGCCAAAGGCAGATGCGTAACCGACTGAGCCACCCAGGCTCCCCTTTGGCTCTTTTCCTTCAGTAGTTTTTGCTGGGACCATAAATATTTTTAACAAAATCAGCATCATATTTACTGCATGTATAATTTCATATCTTATTTTTTCATGTCATAAACATTTTTCCATATGTTTAAATGGTCTTCAAAAGCATAATTTCCGGTGACTTAACAATATCCTGTCACACGGATGTCCCACAGTTTAACTGCCCCCTTATTATTGGACATTTGGGTTGTTTTCACTGTTTATTCATAGGATGCGTGTGTGTGTGTGTGTGTGTGTGTGTGTGTGTGTATAAATTGATCGTGCACTAGGCCAAAGAAATTCTCAGGAAATTAAACAAGAGAAATTGATTTCAAACATCATTTAAAAAATTGTAATCAATAATTTAAAAAAATCCAGCCACTTGATCAAACATTTACATCTTTTAAAAACTTATTGCATATGTTGTCAATGGCAAGTTAGAATATATAGAGGGAAAAAAGATCACATTTGTAATAGCTTAATAATATGTATGTGTATGTGTATAAAACATTTGTTTTACTAAAGAAACTTTTAAGAACTGTGTGAAAAAAAATCTATACAGCCTGAGAGAATATGAAGAGCTAAAAGTTTGCTTTCACTTTGAAAATCTGATGGAAGCTGTGAGTCCTGCCTGAGAAAAATATGTATACATGTACACATGCTCTCATTCACTTTCTTTTTTTAAAGATTTTGTTTTGTTTTTATTAATTTTTTCACAGGTTTATTTATTTATTTTTAGAGACGGAGAGTACAAGTGGGGGAGGGGCAAAGGGAGAGGGAGAGAGACTCTCAGGCGGACCCCCCGCTGAGCACGGAGCCCTTCTCCGGGCTCGATCCCACAGCCCTGAGATCGTGACCTGAGCCGAAATCAGGGGTTGGCTGCCTAACCGACTGAGCCACCCAGGTGCCCCGCGTTCACTTTCTTCAACTTTTTATTAGGGAAAATTTCAAACATGTTACACTCATGTTTGCACGTATTTTGATCCCATGTGAAGAATTGTTGGCTTAAGACGATTTACACTTATTTGTAAGTTTGTATTAAATATTTTAAAAAATCACTTGCCTTGTCTTTCTATGCCTGGTTTTCTGATTCTGTCAAATGCATCCAAAGAAAATTGTGGACAGTGTTTCAGTAACTTGGTACAAGGTTGGAGGGGCAGAAAAGGAGTTATTTAAAATCTTTGCTTTGCTCCCTTAATCCTCAAGCGGCCTTTTAGCAGCTTTTGATACCTCCTCTGTCCTCAAGCAGAAAATCCAGTCCTGTACACATTTTTTAAAATTATTTATTTTGGAGAGAGAGAGAAAGAGAAAGAGTGTGCGGGGCGGGGGGGGGGGGAGGGGGAGAAGGCGAGGGAGTGAGAATCTCAAGCGGACTCCCCATGAGCTTGAGCACGGAACCTGACGCGGGGCTGGATCCTGGGAGATCCTGACCTGAGCCGAAAACCAGAGTCAGATGCTTAACCCACTGAGCCTCCCAGGCGGCCCCTAGTCCTATCCGTGTTACTTGAAAGCCAGATCTTGAGAGCTGCTTCTTTGAATTTCAGAGTAATATTGTAGGTAGCGTATAGGTATCAGCATGCATGATCTGAAACACCTTCACTTCCTGCGGCCAAAGCTCCTCTCTCAGAGCTCTGCCCAGCTCTTGTCCGCATGGTAGACTGTGAGCGCTGGAGAGGGGGTAGGGGAGGGATGGAGCGTTGAGATCTGCCTGCCCACCCCATGGCACAGGGAACACTCCCAACCTCAGGAGCTGAATTCCAAGCAGGTGAGAAGCTATGCAGTGAAACGAGAGAGAATGATTCTCACTGACTATCCTCCCAGATTGCAGAGGGCGGAACATAGCATGAACAGCACACTTGGGCACCTGGTAGTCCATTTTCCCGGAAGGAAGGGCTGAGGCTCCTCCCTGCTACCTGGACGGCTCTGGAGGGGCTGCAGACCACCCTCCCACTGAGTCCCCTTAGGCGAAGCACAGAATTCTCTGAACCTTGTGATCATAATGACAGTGACTCCTTGTTAAAAGGATTTAATGAATGCAGAATAAAAGCAGAAGGGCTTTGGAAACTGTGATGGCCAAAGCAACCATCAGTTATTAACAGAAATACTGCTTAGAAACACTTTTGAAGTAGGAAGTTTGTATCTACTCATTTTTGTCTGTGCTCTTAAAGATTTTGTTCATTTATTTGTCAGAGAAAGAGCCCAAGCAGGCGAGCGGTAGGCCGAGGGAGAGAGAGAAGCAGACTCTGCTGAGCAGGGAGCCCGATGCGGGGCTCGATCCCAGGACCCTGGGATCATGACCTGAGCCGAAGGCAGACGCTTAACTGACTGAGCCACCCAGGCGCCCCAGCAAACTCTTTTTATTTCCTCTCCCTGCACCCCCATGACCTATGCTGTCCAGGGATGGTAGTCACTAGCCATATGTGACTATTTACATTTAAACGAATTAAGATGAAATGCAATTCAGAATTCGGTTTCTCTGTCACACAAGCCCCATTTCCTGTGCCCAGTAGCCACATATGGCTGGCAGCTACCATCCTGGGCAGCGCTGCTCCAGCCAGGGAGCATTCTCATGCCGAGCTCTGGGCCCCAGTCTCAGCCCCAACTCGCCCAGGCTTCCCCTTCCCATCCTGGCTGGTGCTTGAAGACCATCTTCGCCTCCCTCCTTTTCTTCATCAGCCAGTCAAGAGTCCTGTGTCCTGGCTAGCGTGCTTATTTGGCTGGTAAGAAGAGCATTCTGATTAAATTGCTTACAAAAAATTTTTGCAGAGTGCCTGGTTCACTCTGCCGGTTAAGTGTCTGCCTTCAGCTCAGGTCATGATCCCGGGGTCCTGGGATTGAGCCCCACATCGGGCTCTCTGCTCAGCGGGGAGTCTGCTTCTCCCTCTGCCTCTGCCCCTCCCCCCTGCTCGTGCTCTGTCTCTCTGTCTCAAATAAATAAAAACTTAAAAAAATTTTTTTGCCTCCTCTGTGGCCCATGCGTTTCAAAAGAGGATGCTTGCAAAATCAGATCTCTAGTGGGCAGAATTTCTCGCACTGAAAGGTGGCAGTTAACCTGAAAGCCTGTGTGGAAGGGCTCATCCTTAAGCTATATTGCAAGTGCGTGTGCACACACACACACACACACGAGTAGGTGTGCATGGAAATGAACAGGCTGTCCCAGAGAGGGCTTTGTGTTCTCCTGTTCCCTCTTCTAAGTGAGGAGTTCACTACTCTTCTTTTTTACTTCTCATTAACTGGCCGGTAGATAAATCATAAATAAATTCAGCGCATATTTCTTAAGCACCTGCTCTGGTGGCAGAAATCTAACACTTCTGCATAAGGTATGGGAAACAGAAGCGATTAAGCCAGCCACGCCACAGAAGATGGCGGCCCAGTTCGTCCTCGTGAACCACCACCAGCTTTGTGTCCTCAGGTTTGGTGGCCTGCATCCAGCCACTGCCCCTCACCGAAGGAGGGCTGCCCTGCCTCAAGCCGTGAATGATCGAGGAGTCTTGGAGACTGTCCCCAAATGGTTATGTCTTGAGTCACAGGTGAGAGAGTCTCCACAGAGGCCTCAAAGCTGTCTCTCTTGCATTCCATTGTTCTTCAGACATTCTGTCTCTGCCTTCAGCCCCCAGCTCCTCTTTCCTGACCGTCCCATATCAGTTCTTTTGTCCCCTGGAGTTTTGGCTGCACTGGCCACAAGCCTCTGCTTCTGCTGGGTGCTCCCGGGGTGGGGGTGGGGGGCGGCTCTGGTGTAAGGCGGGGTCTGGTGGGTGTGCAGCGGCCCGGGTGTGAGTCCTGGCTGCACGACTGTTTCGCTCTGTGAGCCTGGGCACCTCTTCAGCCTCTCTCAGCCTGTTTGTTCATATGTAAAATAAGGACCGTAGTAATTACTCATAGGATAAGCAGAGGAAATGGGGGACATGGAGGCACTGACCAAGAGATGTGGGAGCCAGAGCAAGTTCAGGGAGCGAGGATGTGGAGATAACTGATTCCTTCCCAAGCCGCTAACTAACCTCTGTTTATGTGTGCTCATTCGTCACAGCTCGTGGCTTCTGTGGTGTAGTCATCTGCTCAGAAGTTAAAAGTGAGAGGGAATTTTGTTCCCAAGGTCATAAGCCTTAGCCAGCCCTGCTCTTGGGTACAGCATGCTCTCTGCCAGCCATGAAACCCTTTTATCCAAATACTAGTAGATATAATGAGACAGGGCAGTGACCTTCTGCATGAGATTTAGAAGACATTCACACGTTATCTTAGCATGTTTTACGGAAAGATTTTCACTGATTACTAATAGCTATTTTATGTTATGTCTTAGTTTCTTTTTCAGAGAATAACATTTTTCTGACCTTGTCCCTAAATTCTCTTTAGGAGTCCGTACCTCCTAATCCACATGCACTTTGCAACTGAGTTTTTTTTTTTTTTCTTTCTTTTGTATTTTGTTTCTATCTCTGTTTGACTTGCTTACTGGTTTACCTTTGACTTTTGACTTCCAGCAGCATGTTCGCCTCTTCTGCTTGAGGAAATAGTGAGATGCACAGAAAGGGGCTTATTTAATAGATTTGGAATACGCATCTGTCCCCAAATAGGAACTGTGTGACCAAGAGTATGGTAGTCGTATTTCTTTTTTTTAAGTAGGCTCCACGCCCAGTGTGGAGCCCCACGCAGGGCCTGAACTCATAACCCTGAGATCGAGACCTGACCTGAGATCAAGAGTCCAGTGCTCAACTGACTGAGCCACTCAGGTGCCCCAGTAGTCGTATTTTTAATACAGATTTGGGTAGCACTTTTCCCCTTCCTTTTTATCTAATGTGTTGAATAAAAGACTTAGGAAATAAAAGAGAAAAGTAGACAACTCATGAATCTCTAGCAGTCAGGAATAAAGGTCTTTGAAATCATACAGGGGGCAGGAAAACATCGGCCCCACACACCGAATTAGGAACATCTGCATCCATGGGAACTCGAGCATGGGGACTGGAATGATGCCACGTTCATTCTGCCTTTCACGTGCTCCCAATTATTCATGCACTAGAGGGTCAGGGAGAGCATGGGTACTCCAAATAGAGCTTTTGTAGCTGACTTGTATTCCGTTCATTTAAAGTTTCAATGCCAGGAAGGTTGTAAGAGATGGGAACTTCTGCAAAGTCCATCTTTTGGGTGAAACGAATGAAAAGAAGCACCGTGAGGACTAAAGCACCAACGTAAGTGTTGTTTTAAAATTAAAGCTTTAGGGCAATACAGAGGCTGCGAGGTTTGCTGGCTGGAAGGTCAGAATTCAAATCCGGCCTCTGCCACTTCCAGCTCTGTGACCTCTGGCCAATCACTTAACGTCTCCCATTGCCTCAGTTTTCAGCTGCGCAGGGGGCATGGTAGTCATGCTCAGATCAGAATTTTGTTGTGAGGAGTAAGTGAGTTAAGGTATCTTACGCTCTTAGAGCAGCGTCTGGCCCAGGGGAAGCACGGTGGCGGAGTCTCCTCTCACTCTCAGGATTGTCGCCACCCCCGTCCCTGCTGTAGTCCCCTCCGCAGCCGCTCCCGCACCGTGGGCTTGAAGTCTGGCCCTGCCACTTACCAGCTGGCTGTCCTACTCAAGTCTACAAACCTCTAAGAAGGGGTGTGAATAAGGTACAACAGCACATGGGAGGCACCGAGCCCCGCCCGAGCAGCCGGTGCCACCACTTCCCTGTTGTGACTGCGGTGGCTCTCAGTGGGGGCGGCACCCTCCACTGCAAGTTGTGTCATAGGTTAATTTGTTCTTACTGACAGCTAAAACTTAACAGGTTTAATTTTAACAGGTGAAATGTATTTTTAAAAAATCATGAGAGGGGCTCCTGAATGGCAGAGTCGGTTAAGCGTGGGACTCTTGGTTTTGGCTCAGGTGGTGATCTCGGGCAGGTGGGATCCAGCTGGTAGTCGGCTCGCCCTCAGTGTGGCATCTGCTTGGGATTTTCTCTCTCCCTCCCCTCCTCCTGTGGACACATATGTGCATGCTCTCTCTCTCTCTAAAATAATTAAATAAATTTTTTAAAAAGATTTTATTTTATTTATTTGACAGAGAGAGACACAGTGAAAGAGGGAACACAGGCAGGGGGAGTGGGAGAGGGAGAGGCAGGCTTCCTGCGGAGCAGGGAGCCCGATGCGGGGCTCGATCCCGGGAGCCCGGGATCATGACCTGAGCCGAAGGCAGACGCTTATCGACTGAGCCACCCAGGCGCCCCATAATTAAATAAATCTTAAAAAAGAAAAAGTCAGAGCTAGGACAAGGTTATCCCCACCATAACATTGTTGCTGTTCAGTTCTATTTTGGGAAGTGAAGAGCACCTGTAGAAAGCAGGCCTGCTCCCCCAGGGTTGGGCGCACCCCGGGGACACCGGTTGGAACACGGGCCCAATATTGGAATGTTCAGTGTCCCATGTGGGGGCAGAAAACATGTTTGAGAATCTCTGGTGGTGGAGTGCTGTGCTTTCTGCCGCAGAGGCCACGACGCACACTCTCACATCCACGCTCCTCCACGTGGCAAACCTCTGCCCCCCCCCCGACTGCTTGCCAGGTGGCAGCCCCCCATGCTGAGCCGTTCTTTCCTGTCCAGACATATGTGCACACAAGGAAGAGGCGTATTTGACTGCTGAAGTCACTTTTCACTATAGTAAACAGCTACCGTAACTTGCCCTGACTTCTTATTCATTAACTGATATTGGTTGAGTGCCTGTTATGAATGAGATATTATTGGGTTTATGAGGATTACTGAGATAATGTCCATTTAAGAAGCTTATAATTAAGCTTGATGGACGACAGGTCATAGACACAAGAACTGCAGCTGAAAAACCTTTTTCTTCTTCAGCTTCCATTTTTAGACTTTTACATTCAGGAAAAGTAATTCATTGCTTTTGTTTATAGCTTGTTCCATAGTTCTTTGTTGTTCATTATAAAAGTAATACATGCTCATTGTATACAATTTGGAAAATATGTAAAAATTACAAAGGAATAGAAAAAAATTATATTTCATCAACAAATATTTCCACTTTAATGTGTTTTTTAAAATTTCCATGCATGGGGCGCCTGGGTGGCTCAGTCGTTAAGCGTCTGCCTTCGGCTCAGGTCATGATCCCGGGGTCCTGGGATCGAGCCCCGCGTCGGGCTCCCTGCTCCGCGGGAAGCCTGCCTTTCCTTCTCCCACTCCCCCTGCTTGTGTTCCCTCTCTCGCTGTGTCTCTCCCTGTCAAATAAATAAATAAAATCTTTTTTAAAAAGCTGTTAAAAAAATAAATAAAATTTTCATGCAACTTGTATATAGGTAATATCACTCTCCATATTTATGTTATGTCCTGTTGGTTTTGTTTTTCATTTCAGCCATTATATAATCATTATTTCCCTATGTTATTAAAATACTTTATAAGTAGAATTTCATTTTTTTAAAGTAAGTTTATTTTTTTGAGAGAGAGAGGGAGAGACATGGGGGGAAGGGGGAGAGGGAGAAAGAGAATCTCAAGCAGACCCCACACTGAGCACAGAGCCCAACGTGGGGCTCGATCTCACAACGCTGAGATCGTGACCTAAGCCGAGATCAAGAGTCAGACACTTAACAAACTGAGCCACCCAGGTGCCTCTATAAGTATAATTTTAATAGCAAAATATTTCATATATGATTTAGAACCACTCCCCCACATGTTGGACGTTTTGGTTGATTCCAGTTTTTCTTTATTAAGAGCAATATAATAATAAACACCTTGGTGTATGAGTCATCTGTATTTCTGATCATAGATTTCCATAGGCAGAATTATCCAGCCAAAGAGTAGAAATATTTGTTGTTTTTTTTTAAGAGTAGAAATATTTGTAAGGTTATTAATACACGTGGCTTCATTGCTTTTCGGCACAGATACTTAACCTAACAGAATTGTTTTGTTTTGCTCTGAATATTTATTACCTGAACTATAAGAGATCCAAAGCCTTTTTTGCACATGTAGCATTCCAAGTGTTGACTATTCAAGAGTGACTCCAAAGTTCATGCATAAAGTCATTTGCATATTTACTGAAGCACAGAATTAATCACATGGGCCTCGCAGCTGCTGTATGTAGTTAGGTCCCTTGGTTGTGAGTGACTAGGGCTGCCGGGCAGTCTCTGGAGTAGCTCATACGTGGCTGTAGAACTGTGCTTATTTTTTTTTTAAAGATTTTATTTATTTATTTGACAGAGAGAGACACAGCGAGAGAGGGAACACAAGCAGGGGGAATGGGAGAGGGAGAAGCAGGCTTCCCACTGAGCAGGGAGCCCGATGCGGGGCTCGATCCCAGGATCCTGGGATCATGACCTGGACCGAAGGCAGATGCTTAACCAACTGAGCCACCCAGGCGCCCCCTGTGCTTATTTTTTTTAATATGGAGAACTTCTGTGAAAACTGAAATGGCTGTTAATTTATGGTGTACAAATATGCAGAGAATATCTGTGTCCGAGAAATGTGACCCAAGAGCAAACCAGGAGTTTGTACAGATGTTTACATATTAACAAGAGTGAAGATTTGCAAAAGTCTCCTGGTTTCTAATTGCTTGGTAGTCTGTGTGAACCTGTCATTTCTGGAAAATAAGTGCAATTTCATTTTTAGTGCCAGCTGAAGAAATTCTTCTCTTTATAATAAATCATGAGATGGTTAATATGTATCTTTATAAGAAAATAGGAAAATAAGTACACAGATGAAATCATCCGACAGTGAGCTGCTAATAGATATTGTGCCCTTACTTGCTTTAATTTTAAAACAGAGTTCTCTGTATTTTGGTGGGAGTGTCTTGTCCTCCAGCTAGGAAAGAGAGTGTGGGGAAAATGATTTCATCAGTGTCTAGGAGTCTGAGAATAAGCGTAGCAGAAGAGACCTCGCTTGGGCCAATCACACATTAATCTGCTTAACCTTGCGCTTCTGAGCGGAACAGCCACCCCCCCGCCCCCCCCCGCCCTCCACGCCACAGCCTACGAGCAGCTCCCCCTCACCCCTTTGTCTGAGCTGTTGCTCCTTGAGCTTGCTTTCTGTCCTTTCAGTGACAGGGAAGTGGTGGTAGCTACGGATGCCTCCTGTCTGGCCCCCAGAAAACTAGCACCCCTGACTCTTCTCCCCATGAGGATCTCGGACACATGCAAAATGGGGCCTCCTCATGGGGTGGGGTTTTTGCACACCTGGACCTCTCAAAGAGTGACTGGCCTCGTGGCCTGCCCATGTTAAAGGTCTAGAATCAGTCTGTAATATACCGACGTCACCTGATGATGTGGCTGCGGGTGCAGATGGAGTCAGGTCTGTCTGGTTTCTGGCTTCTGTGGTAGCCTTCTTTCCCGGACTCCGGGGCCACTTGACCCCTGACTAGCCAGCCTATCGCCCGTCTCTAGGACCCAGCTCCATTTGAGGCCGAGGGACTGAGGCCGCCTCACACTCTGTAATTTGGCTTCAAGTCACTACATTGGCCTCGTGCCTCAGCTCTGATAACTGGACTCTTGTCTGGCTCCTGGGTGCCAGAATCCCATGGTAACCTGCTCATGTCCCAGTACCTCGTTTTTTATCAGCTTTCCTCCCAGGAACTGAAGTCCTGCCCTGAAACACAGTGACCGATGCACTTTCCTGATTTTGCCTCTCGGGCGGGATTCCAGAGTGCCCCAGATCTCTCACTGTTCTGCAGTGCCTGCAGTCAGGAAGCCTCTGTTCTGGACACTTATCGCAGCAAATGGCAACTCCATTCTTCAGTTAGTCAGGCCAAAACCTTGGAGTCATTCTTAACGCCTCCCCCCCACCCCTACCCCCCGCGCCGCCGGCATACCCTGTCCCACATCTGAGCCTTCAGCAAATTCTCGGTGCTACATTAAAAATCTGTCCAGACTCTGAGTACTTCGATCCGAGCCCCCCGTCATCTCTGCCCCAGATTCTTGCAGAGAGCCTCCAGACTGCCCTCCTGGCTCCGGTCCTTGTCCCTTCCAGTTAGCCTCGACACTGCCATCTGAGTGACCTGTTTAAAATAGGAGCCAGACCATGTCACTTGTCTTTTCAGAATCTCCAATGGCTTCTCCTCCCACTTGTAGAGCCAGAGTGCAAAGTGCAGTAATGCCTGGGAAGGGCCCGATTCCCTCTCCGTTCTTTCCCACGACACATCTGTCTAGCTCCTGCCTCGCTCGCTCCACTCCAGCCACACTCCCCGTTTCCTCTGCTCCTTGAGCCCTCCCTAGGATCTCTCTGCCAGGAACAGCCTTCTCTGGCCATACTGTATGTTTCTGTTACTCTATCTTGTTTATATTCTGGGTCCTCATTACAGTGCATTAGAACGCAAGCTCCCTGCGGGCAAGGGCACTTCGGTCCACTGCCTTGTTTTCCAAAGCCCGGAACGGCGCCCGCCCAGAGTCTGAGCTCATTGAATATCTGTTGGGTGCACGCGTCAGGTCATTGCAGATGTGCCACACGGCAGCCCTGTCCCCACGCACTGTGTGTGCGTTATCTCATCCAACCCTCCCCGTACCCTTGGGTGATGGTCCTTTGGTGATTCCCATTTTGGCAGTGAGGAAACCGAGTCTTAGGTTAAGTGACTTGACTAACAGGATCCGAGTTGTGACACAAATATTAGGATAGGGCAGCATGTTGGGACAAACATAGACTTTGTTAACAGAGTTATTGGACTCTGTCAGCTATCATTTGAGTTAAAACCTCTTCAGGCTTAAGTTCAGTTATGAAATGTAGGTAGTGATTCTATCTCTTGGGTAGAAGGACTGTGTGAGATCGTGGCTTTGTGACTTTCATATGTATTTTCTTGATTGCGGGTCCAAGGTTGATATTTTGTTCATGTATTTATTGGCCGTTCACATTTCTTCTTCTGGCAATTTCCTGTCCATAAGCTTTGCCCACTTCTCTCTTCTTTCTCTCTCTCTCTCTTTTCTTTTCAAGTTGCAGGAGTTCTTTGAATGTGTTATACAGAGTTTCTCCCACAGTAGCATTTGTCTTTTGATAATGTTTTTGGAATCTTCCTTTATTCGTATAGTTAGAAGTCCAGTGTTAGTGATTGGTCAAGTCAGTGAGAATACAGATTATTCATTCAACAAATATTTACTGAGTGCTAGAACTTTGTGGGATATTCTTTCAGTTGGGACAGCTCTAAATCCTGGCTTTTGGTCTGCGTCACTGACGGTGGCTCTCTGCTTCGGTTTTAGCAGATTCTTGAAAGAGAATGTGTTTTCTTAGAGTCAAGTAGACCCAAACATTTCCCAGACTTTGGCCACATAATCAGAAATTTCAAAAGAGTTCTGGAATTTATGGGCTTGGCTCCAAATGGTCAGGCATACGTTGTCTTCTCTGCAGGCAGTTTGCTTTCAGCTCACCCCACCCTCCCGGCAACTACGCAGCGTGAACAGGGCAGCTGATGAATACCTCAGACATCCCCTGTGGGGTGAACTGCACAGGCCGCCCCAGAAACTGGGCGCACAACTCATGGTCAGAGCCCGAGAGGCTCTTCCACAGCATGTGACATAACCTCAGGCGCGGCCCCGCAGATCCTCACGGGACTGGGTGTCGCAGCCGTGGGGAACGGGTGCAGTGCCCACAGGCTGCCTGCCCGCCACGCAGGTCCAGTTTGAGTCTGAATCATGGAAGCACCTTGACAGTCACCTGTGTTCCAGTTTCAGTGTTAGTTTGTGGAGAAATCTCAGCCAAGAACTGTCCTGTCAGCCACTTGGGAGCTCAGCCACACAGGTCCCTCACAGACCTTTGACACCACGCCGGTCCTTGCTCTGAAAACGCAGCTTCGGGAAATCTCTTCCGTGAGTCTCTGTGACCTGCCCCCCAGTGCGTCAAAGTAAACCCAGTTTTCATGCTGTGCTTCAGTGTTTCAGCATGGTGGTCAGGAGTCACACCAGGGAACCTGGTTACCGGTCTCCCCACTAACCAGCGTCGGGCCTTCGACACAATCCTTAACCTCTCCATGCCTCAGCCCACTCCTCTCAGATGTGGTTGCTCCTTAGGACCTACTAGAAAGTTGGTGTGAGGCATAAATTAGTTAATGCATGTCTATCCTTAGAACCACGCCCAGCACGTAGTTATTGCTCAATAAATGCCGTAGAGCTCCTGCTACAGACTCTGCTCCTGTTGAGCAAAGTACTGGCAGCTGGACCTCCCAGCCTTCCAGTTTGACTCAGCAGATGGTTGACACCACTGTTCGTTCGTTCTTTCCTTCCTTCCTTCCTTCTTTCTTTCTTTTTCTTTCCTTCCTTCCTTCCTTCTCTTTCTTTCGATTTATTTATTTATTTGAGAGAGAGAGAGCATGCAGGGGGATGGACAGAGGGAGAGGGAGAGAGAATCCCAAGCACACTCCTTGCTAAGCACGGAGCCCAGTGCGGAGCTTGACCCCACAACCCTGAGATCACAACCCAAGCGGAAACCAAGAGTCGGCCACCCAACGGACTGTGCCCCCCAGGCACCCCGTCCTCTCTTTCGTTGCAGTTACCCTCTCTAGGGCCAGAGACCGAAGCTTTGGCTATTTATATAAAGCTGCTTCTATTCCAGATGCCTGGTTACATCCTACTCATTCTTCGCTGACTAGATGAAAACACTTTGACTGAAAGTCTTCCTGAGCCTGTCCTGGGTGTCGATTGATGCCCTGATCCCCTGCAGCTTCTGGGAGATGCAGAGGGAAATGCCCAGAGGGAGGACAGGCCTGGGGGGCGGCAGAGCCAGCGCCAGGACCCAGCCCAGGTCCCTGGATTCCCTCGCCCTTTGACTGCCCGTGAAGTTCAAGTTATATTAATGTGGAGCTGAAGCTGAAGTCATATTAATGCGAAGCAGCCCTCCCCCCTCTCTTTCCCAGTCCATCCTTGGACTGCCAAGTCATAAAAGGGAGGGAGAAGCACTGTGTGGAGAGCCGCGGCCGTCTCTAACTGAACTTTCAAGTTCTCACATTTTTTTGGCCATGGAACCTGCCAAAGTTTTGTCCCCATTCCCTGTAGTTTCACAATAGTTGGGAGTCAGAATCGGTCCCTCTGTTATGAAACAGCCAGTTTTCATACTTTAAACTTTAAAATGAAGCTTTTACTTATTTATGATTACTTTGGACGTTTTCCAGGAGTCACGATAACATCTGTGGAAGATTCTACACAGGCCTTGATGCCAGATACCAAAGTGGTTTCCCTGTTCAAAGGCAACAGTCTGTGCCTCAAGGAACTCCCTGGGTATGGAAATTGGCTGCCTGGACAACAGCTAGCTAACGAACGCCTAGGCCCTTCTCCGTCTGTACCCCCAACCTCTCGGGGACGTGACTGCAGAAAGCGCTGTGCCCCCCGCCCTGGTTTCTCCTGCAGCCTCTGGGGGTGGGGTGGGGGTTGTCACCGTGGTAACCACCTGCTTTTATGCTGGTTTGCTGGGGCGCCGGGGAAAACCCCTCCCCACAGACGGTAATTAGGGAGAAGAGTACAGTCAGAGTCCCGGCCTCCCCTTGTCCTCACATCAGCCCTCCGACACAAGTATTGTTAACCTCCCTTCCACTGCTACATTAACAGTCATGTGCCCAAGGTCCCACGAAAGTTCAGTGACAGGATTCAAACCCAGATTTATCTTTCCCAAGCTTTTGCTCGTATTTTGCACATTAAACAAATAGGGACACACAAAACCAATTCGTTGTCAGTTAGGAAGAGTGTCTTCTTCCTTTTTCTCAGCCTGGATAGATGCTTCTTTCTGGTCACCGGGGGCCCTCAGATGTGCAGTTCCGTGTGACCTTTGCTTGACTCCTTTTAGATTAGGCTATTTTCTGTTTGTTAACTCCCTCAGCCACCTGAGACGTCTTTTTGCTACTTTAATCCTACTTTCAGTCCATGCCTGACTATCGAGGAAATCTCTCCTTAGGTTAGTCTTACTCCCCCCGAACTAGGATTTTCACCCTGGAATGTGGTCTGGAGAGGCCAGCCCTGGGACGCCAAAGGCAGGGTGGAGGAAGTGGATCGGTTAGCAAAGGAAGGCGCAGGCCGGTGGGGGTCCAAAAGGTTAGAGTCAGTGGGCGGCTGTCCACAAGAGCAGACATGGCCACACAGGCTGTGATTCGTCCTCCACTCTTGAGGCCACGGATGCCTGTGGCCTCAGGGGCCCGGAGACCCGATGTTGAATTAGAGACTGTGTTATGTCTCCTCAGTACCTCTCCTCCGCCATCTTGTCGTTCATGAAATGGCCCAAGAGATGCCCTCAACTGGTCTGCGCCTGTTCAGTCTCTAAGTAGTTTTGGGCGTTAATTTAGAATTAATTAAGTCAGGGCTATCATTTAAAAGGTTTGAAGCAGCTTGTAAGTTAAAATGTAACTCAAAACAAAGCAGAGAGAATATTAAAGGGGAAACATTTATGGGAAGCAAAACAGCCTCACTTGGGCTTCTGCCAATAATGGATGGCTCTAATTTGGAACAGAGGTATTTCCAGGACTACTTGCCCTGGCAGATGAATCAGAATTCTTAGAACCAGAATAGACCCTGTAGCTCTTTTGATGTAATACTCTCACTTTATAGGTCAGAAAATTGAAAGCAAGAAAAATTAGGTAATTAGTTTAATGTTACTCAGCTAGTACAGGAAGTGGCCGGTGCTAGAATCAAAATCTGCTTACTTAGTGTGGAGATTTTCAACTACTTCATACCATTTGACCAACACAGTTTGCACTTTGTTTCTGAATGCAATGGAAAAAGAAGTTTCCTCCCTCCCTCCCTCCCTCCCTCCCTCCCTCCCTCCTTCCTTCCTTCCTTCCTTCCTTCCTTCCTTCCTTCCTTCCTTCCCTCCCTCCTTCCTTCCTTCCTTCCTTCCTTCCTTCCTTCCTTCCTTCCTTCCTTCCTTCCCTCCCTCCTTCCTTCCTTCCTTCCTTCCTTCCTTCCTTCCTTCCTTCCTTCCTTCCTTCCTTCCTTCCTTCCTTCCTTCCAGACAAGGTTACCACTCTTAGTATAAGTGCTACTGCTAGTTCTTCCACTCCCACTGTTGGTGGAAATGTCCTGAATCGGCACCAGGCACTATGGTTCAGTGCTTTGTACACATTATGTAGTTTTCCTGGTACTCCCAGAGGTAGGTAGTTACTGCCTCTATTTATGGGGGATACAATGGAGGCTAAGAAGGAGTTCAACTTCCTTAGATCTGGGCTCTAATCAAGAGCCCAAAGTCTGGGCTCTTTGATTCTGGAGTCCACACTAGTAACTGCTAGTTATCCTTCTGGCAGGTTTTTTTTGGATGTTTTTGTTGTTGTTCTTTTGTTGCATTACTAAAACAGAACTATTTTCTCTGAATGCAGAAGTTGAAACCTGTTGAGGAAATTCAACCAGCGTATTTCTTGAAGAAAAAAGAAATCATTTCCTGATTTCTTCATTTGTTAGCCCCATGACATCAGTAGGGCTGGTACTAGCTGCTCTCATCCTCACATACAAGACCGAAGTGGGAATAGTTCTGTAAAAACTTCAGATGCTGCTTGGAGAATCAGGCCCTCGACTGTCCTCTTTGGTTCTGTCTGCTCTGCATCTGGCTTTTAAGCCTGGGGAGCTCACCATCCCAGCCACTGGGGAAAGACAGGCTGCGAAGACCCCAAGACTTCTCTCTGCAGTTACTGTGGACATTCTCTTCTTGATTCCGATCTGCTTTTACTATAAACCCTGTCTTGCTCATTGTCAAAACCATGGCTCTGAAATGGCAGCTCTCAAGCTAACTCTGAGCCTTTGGACTTGTTAGTATTTGCCACGGGTGGAAAAGTCAGGAACTAGGAAATTCACCCGGCAAAGAAATCTTTGGGAATATGTTTGTTGTCGCTATAAGCCATGACACATGCATTAAAACAGTAATGAGACACCAGAGGCAAGAGTGGTTAGCGTATGGGCACAGGATATAGGCAGCTTGGATTCAAAGCCTCCTCCACCCTTTATGAGCTTCACAGTCAGGAACATAAGATGAGGGTAGTAATGGTACCATTTCGAAGGGCTGTCGTGATGCTTCCATGGGATGATGGATATGAAGTGCCTGGTACTGTACCTGGAACACTGTAGATGCCAGTAAAGGTTAATTATTATCCAAGTGACAATTTAGCATTTTTGCTCATTAAATCAGGAAAAAATTTTTGAGTTAATACTCAGTGTTGGGGAAAGGGCGATGAAATTTCCTCTTGTATGCATTCTTACAGTTATTGTCAACTGGTATACATCTTTCTGAAAGCAGTTTAGGAATGAAGAGTGAAGATATTTAGTGTGAAGAGTATTGAGATAGGTTTTTTTTTTTAAGATTTATTTGTTTATTTTAGAGTGAGCATGCATGAATGGGGGGAGGGGCAGAGGGAGAGAGAGAACCCCAAGTAGGCTCCTCGCCCAGCATAGAGCCCGACTGGTTTGATCCTGTGACCCCGAGATCATGACCTGAGCTGAAATCGAGAGTGGGACATTCAACCAACTGAGCCACCCAGGCGCCCTTAAGGTGTTCTTACTCTTTGATGAATTCTATTTATGGTACTTTATCCTGAGAAACTATTCCAGGGTATAACAAGAAAACTTTAGGCCTGATAATGTTGTGGGATTATTTTTCATTGCAAATCATTGAAATGTATGATATTTCATTCATTCTGCTCAGTACAGTGTAAAATTTTGAATGTAAAGTCTCTGCAGCTACCTGAGGAAGCGTTGAGCAAAAATTTAAAAGGAGGTACAAATCGTATGCCCCGGCGATTACAGGAGCATATGAAGTTTCTGCATAGCTGCTAGGATGTAGCTGGTTTGTCTCCAGGGCCTTTCTGACAGGTGCCACTCTGAGACTACTTTTTCTTTTCGTGGAGTTTAAGAAAGAAAGAAAGAAAGAAAGAAAAAAGAAAACCTCACAATGAGCAAAACATAGAACCTAATCCCATGCCTGGGTCTCATCCACCTTGTCAACCTCTGATCTTGGGCCGGGGGTAGCGAGGGATGAGGCAGGGCTCTGAGGATTCGCTGGTATCTTATGTGGCTTTCTCTTCCAACTCATCCTTCTCTGGGTAGACCCTCAATAGGGAGGCAGGAAGGGATATTCGGGCATCAGTGTGATCTCTTCCTGTCTCTCACCTCACCACTGTTAGGGGTGTCCTCAATGAAATTCTTAACAATTTCTTCAGTAATACATTACATTAATGTTCTAATACTTCTTTATAATGACAATTTTGGGGGTCTAACAGTAAGTTTTAAAAACAAGCCACTAGACTGTAAACTAATTAGTAAGTACAAAGCGAAAGTCCTCAGGGATGAGAGGTAGGTTAGTGGTGAGAAAGGGCCCGGGATGCCTGTGGTCTCCTGTACACATTACTTGGTTATAAAAACAGTAATCTTTACTTCGGCTTATAAAAGCCTCATGTTTTGAAAGGGTGCAGCAAAATGTTCTCCAACCAAAATGACTGTGTCCCAAGGGCCTTGTCAAAATGTCTAGCTTGGGAATACAGCTATGAGAAAACATGCCCAGGAACATAACTCTTGGAGGAACACTGTGGTTGTGTTTGGATGGAAGGATCCTAATTCCCCCTTCCCCCTTCTGCTCCTCAGCTGTCTATGATGTGGTTTTATTTCTACAAGTCCAGTCTGACAAATAACTACTGAATACCGTCCATGTGTCAGACCCCGTCCTTGCTGCTGGAGATAGGACAGTGACCCATACAGGCATGGCCACTGTGTGGTTGAACTTCAGTGGGAGAGGCAGATGTTTTTACAAGTCACTGTGAGACCACGTGAAAGACGCAGGGTAGAGGAGTTCAGAGACTGGGTTGAATGCATCTTAGTGCTGCCTAACTGAGCCTGGGGGTGGCGGGGGGTTGGGGGGGCGCACCAGGGAAGGCTTCCCGGAGGAATAGACGTCTGAGCTGGGACCTGAGCAAAAGCAGCACAGTTTGGCAAAGTTGAGAGGCAAGAGAAAGTTTGTCCTGTTTGAGGAAGGGGAAGTTGGGTGACACTGGAACATAGCTGAGTGTGAGATGTGGTGGTGAGGGATGGCTGGAGGTTGAAGTAGGAACCGCATCACGAAAGACCTTACTTTCTCATTTAGATTTTGTCTTAGGGGCAGTGTAAAGCTATTGGAAAATACTTATTTGCTTGCCCACTTGCTCACTTATTCTTCCAAATTAATTTTTTTAAAGATTTTTAAGTAATCTCAAAAAAAGAAAAAGATTTTTAAGTAATCTCTACAGCCAGTGTGAGGCTCAAACCCACAATCCTGAGATCAAGATTTGCATTCTCTTCCAACTGAGCTAGCCAGGCACCCCACCAAATTAATTTTCATATGAAAGTAATACACATTTTTTGCAAAAAACTCAAATAATAGAGAAACATATAAAATGAAAAATATAAGTTTCCCTTTCCCTCACATCCTCCCCCAATCCTAATCCCCAGAGGTACCTACCGTTTCTTTAGCACCCTTCCAGAAGTTTCCTGTGTAAATGCAAGCATATATCGTATACACGTACTTGTTCTTCACACAAGTGAAAGCTGCACTAAATAATTTCTACCTTAAAAACGAAACTTGACATCTTGGACATTTTTTCCGATTAGTATGTAAAGATACATATTCTTTTCAATGGCTGTATTGTATACCTTCAAATCGCTCCCCCATTATTTACCTAACCAGTCTCTTATTGAGGGACATTTAGACTATGTCTACCTTTTCACTGTTACGAAGCAACACCGCCATGAGCGTTCTTGTTACGTATATCTTTGAGTATTTCTGAAAGGGTGTCTGTAGGATATGTTCCTAGAAGTAAAACAACTGGGTAGGATTGTTTGCATATTTAAAATTAAGGTAGATATTGTAAAATTATTCACTATAGATAAAACATTTTTGGCTCCCACTGGTATCATCAGAGTGTCTCTTCTTCACCCCAGAATATACCCATTTTAAAACTTGTCAGAAACATATAAAACTTACCATCTTTACCATTTTTCAATGTACAGTTCAGGAATGTTATGTACATTCACACTGTTGTGTAGCCAATCTCCAGACATTTTCATCTTGCAAAACAGAAACTCTGTACCCATTAAACAACAGCTCCCTATTTACCCTTCCTCACCCCCACAACCACCAGTCTATTTTTTTTTTTTTTAAGATTTTATTTATATATTTGACAGAGAAAGACACAGCAAGAGAGAGAACACAAGCAGGGGGAGTGTGAGAGGGAGAAGCAGGCTTCCCGCCGAGCAGGGAGCCCGATGCGGGGCTCGATCCCAGGACCCTGGGATCACGACCTGAGCTGAAGGCAGACGCTTAATGACTGAGTCACCCAGGTGCCCCCCACCAGTCTATTTTTGTCTTTGAATTTGACTTCTCTATGTAACTCATATAAGTGGAATCATACAGTACTTGTCTTCTTGTGGCTGGCTCATTTCACCTAGCATGATGTCCTCAAGACTCATCCATGTTGAAGCATGTGACAGGATGTCCGTCCTTTTTAAAGCTGAATAGTATTCCATTGTATGTATATGTCACATTTTGTTTATCTGTTCTTCCATCAATGAACGTTTGAGTTGCTTTCAGGTCTTGGTTATTATGAATAATGCTACTGTCAACATGGGCATGCAAATATTTCTTTGAAATCCTGCTTTCAGCTCTTTTGGGTATATACCCAGAAGCAGGATTGCTGGATCATATGATAATTCTATTTTCCATTTTTTGAGGAGTGACCATACTGGTTTCCATAGTAGCTGCACCACTTTATGTCCCTACCAGCAGTGCAGAAGGGTTTTAATTTCTCCATATCCGTACCAATGCTCATTATTTGGTGGGGGCGGGTAGTAGCCATCCTAATGTGTGTAAGGTAATAAATACCTTGTTGTGGTTGATTTGCAACACAGCATCACTGAGCATCTTTGCATACGCTTACTGACCATTTGTGTATCATCTTTAGAGAAATGTCTGTTGTCTGTTCAAGTTGAGTATCCATCTTTTCCATATTTGCCAGCCTAATGGGTAAAAAATTGTATCTTGTTTTATTTGGCATTTCTTTAATTATGAGTGAAATGTATTCATTTATTCAGCAAATAATATTGAGTGGCCCCTGTGTGTCTGGCACTGCTCTAAGGACGTAACACAAAACCCAAATGGAGCCTCTCTTTACGCTTCTCCGGCCATTTGTACTTCCCTTCTGTAGACTATGTTCTTAAGCCTTTTGCCTATTTTTTTTTTTTAATCCTAGTGCTTTCTTAAAATTTTTTTTAATATCTTTATTTATTTGAGAGAGAGTGCATACACACAGAGGGAGAGGAGAAGCAGACTCCCCGTAGAGCAGGGAGCCCAATGCAGGACTCGATCCCAGGACCCTGGGATCATGACCTGAGCCGAAGGCAGATGCTTAACCGACTGAGCCACCCAGGCTCCCTTTTTGCCTCTTTTTCTATTGAGTACTTTATTTTTTTATTGGCCTTTAAGAAGTCTTTATTATATATTAGGGAAATTGTCTCTTTGTGTATTGGTTTTCTATTGCTATGTAACAAATGACCACAAATAAAATAAAAATTACCTTTTATTATCTGACAGTTTCTGTAGGTCACAAGTCTGGCTATGGCTTATTTGGTCTGTCTACTTGAGGGTCCCCCCAGGCTGCAATCCACATATCGATTGGGGCTGTGGTCTCCTCAGAGACTGAGCTGGGAATATGCTTCTGAGCTCCTTCAGGTGGTTGGCAGAATTCATGTCCCTGTGGTTGCAGGACAAAAGCATCACTTTCGTGCCAAAGACTCCCTTAGCTCCTATGGGTCCCCGACACTTCCTTGTCACGTGGGCTTCTCCAACATGGCCTCTGACTTCATGGCAGCTGGTTTCTTCCCGGCCAGTGAAGAAGAGTCTCTCTAGCACCACTGCTAACAAGACAGAGTCTTATAAATATCATAACGTAATCATGGGAGCAATATTCCATCCCTATTGTGATATCCTGTTGATGAGAAGCAGGTGACACGTCCTATCCTCACTCACGGGCAGGGAATTACACCAGAATGTGAACACTAGGAGGTGGGGATCATCGGGTGACACCTTAGAATCTGTCCACCACAGTCTGCCATTTATAATCCAAATATTCTCTCCATTTAGTCATTTTTATTTGGGAGTTTTCTGCTCTAATTTTTATGAGACAAATGTATTGCTCATTTTTGTGGCTTCTGTGTTATAATTTGTAATATGTTTAGAATGGCCTTCATCACTCTAAGATTTCTTAAACTTCTTTTTTTTCAACTCATATTTTGTTCTAATACGATTATTACTTTGGAATTTACGGGGTTTTTTAAAAGATTTTATTTTTAAGTCATCTCTCCACCCAACATGGGGCTCGAACTCACAATCCTGAGATCAAGAGCTGCACGCTCTGACGGAGACAGCCAGGCGTCCCACTTTGGAATTTATTTTGATGTGAGATTTGAGACAGAGATCCCACTTTCCTCTACGACCAGTCTATTGTCTCAGTTCTTGAATAATTTAATTTTTATATGGTTCTTTCTGTTTTCTTGCTTTGTTCCATTGATTTGGCCATTTGGTCTCCTTTCCATTCCACATCAGTATAGTTAACTGTGGCTTTATGCTATGTTTTTTATTTTAATGTTACTTGTTTTTTGAACCTATATATGTACATATACATTCAAATATATATATATACACATATATATAAAAGTAGACATTCATCTTTGATATTTGTCTTTTGGCTTTCTTTATGATGGATTCTTTTTCCATATGTATATGTTCATGCAGTTCAAGATTAAAGATAATCAAAAGAGTGTCCAGTGAAAAATACTCCTGCCATCTCTATTCTAGACACTCAGTTCACTCCCCAGAGGCAATCAGTATTGTCGTGTCTGTTTATTCTTTCAGGGCTATTTTGTGTAGATATCAGCAAATGTGAATGTGTAATGCACTTTACCCTACCTTTTACCCTGAAGATAGCCAGCCATACACATTTCTGTACCTTGTTTTTTTCCACTTACTAGATCTTGGAGATCTTTCCATAACAGCTCACATATAACATCCTTATTCTTGGGTTTTGTTTTGTTCTTTGAATACTCAGTAGTAGTCTGTTTATGGATCTACCATAATTTATTCAACTAGTTCCTTGATTATGAACATTTATTTACATACTTGCAAAAAATACACACCTTATATACATATAATTTTATACACATGCAGATATATCTGCAAGAAGAAATTTCTAGAAGTGGAATCTCTGGGGCATTTATAGTTTTGGTAGATAGTGTCAGGTCTCCCTCCATAGAAGTTGTATCAATTTACATCCCTGTCTGCCATGTATGAGAGCATTGTTTGCCCACGTCCTCCCCAGCTCAGTATTTTTCAAACTGTTTGATCTTTGTCAGTCTTATAGGTGAAAAATCATGTTTCTGTGTAGTTTTAAATTGCATTTCTCCTATTATGAGTGAGATGCATTTTTTCCATGTTTATGAATCATTTGCATTATCTGTACTGTGAGCAATCTGTATCTTTTGACCTTAATTTTTTTGGGTGGTTGATCTTTTTCCTATTGGTGTTTTTAGGAGCTCTCTATGTATGAGTAAAAGTAGACATTTATCTATGAAATTTGTCTTTTGGCTTTCTCTATGATGGATTCTTTTTCCATGCAGACATCTACATCTTTTTATGCAGCAAAATTTAATGTTTTTAAATGGCTTCTAGGTTTTTTGTCATGCTGTGTTCTCTGATTCTTGTAATACTTTATGCCTTCATTTTTAGATTTAAAAATCTTTGATCCATCAGGAGCTTATGCTAATGTAAGGCATGCAATGCAGGTCTGACTTAATTTTGTTTTCAGTTCGCTTGCCAGTTGTCCCAACACTGTTTATGAATAATCATCTTTTCTCCACTAATTTAAAATGCCACTTTTATCATATACAAAATTCCTATGTATTTTGATTATATTTTGAGACTTCCTGTTCTCTTTTATTGATTTATGTGTCTATTCATACACCAGAATCTCATTGTTTTAACTGATTTTTGTAGCTTTATGTTATGTATTATAACTCTGGTAGGGTTAATTCGCTCTCATGCTTTTTTCAATGATTTTTCCAGGCTACTCTTGCATGTTTATTTTTCCGGGTGAACTTTAAAATCGGCTTGCTAGGATCTTTTTTTTAAAAATCCTGTCATTAATGGGTTTTACGCAGCTGAATAATGTGATCAGATTTGTATTTTAGGAAGATTACTCTGACTGCACTGTGGAAACGGGGTTGGAGGAAACAAGATTAGAGACAAAAAAGACCAATTACAAGGTTGTTACCGTAATCCCGAGAAGAGTGGACAGACCGAGAACGGAGAGTAGTAGTGGGTTTGAGAGGTGTTTAGGAGGTTAGAGTGGCCAGACCTGGAGATGCCTGGGATGGGAAGGTTTGGGGGAGGTAACACTCAAGGATGACCCCAAGTGTCCTGGGTTAGGCAGCTGGGTGGGGCCGTTCCCAGAGATCCAGAACAGATGGAATCGGGCTGGTTTTGGAGGAAGAGGGCAAATGCACTTCCAAACGTGTTGCGTTTGAAATGCCCGCGGGCTATCCTAGAAGAGTCGTCCGTGGGGCTGTGGACCACACAGTTCTGAAGCGTTGGAGAGAGATCTGGGCTGCAGAGACAGAGTTGAAGGACAGCTGTGAGGAGCCTCAGCATTCAGAGGGTGGTCAGGAAGTCCAGGAGTATGCAGAGAAGACTGGAAAGAAACACCCAGAGACGCAGGAGGAGTCATAGGAAGCCCGAAGAACATTTTTAAGAGTGAATTGTTACTGATTTCAGACGCCACTGAGAGGTTGAGTAACCGAAGCGCTGAAAAGTACCGTTGGATTTAGTAACAAGGAGAGTCCACAGTTACCTTGGGAAGAGACATTTCAGCGGAGTAGAGAGGGGAGGGGGCCGCGGGAGGGACTGGGGGGGGGAAAGGAAGTCTTGGCTGTAAGCCCTTCCTCTTTTTTTTTTTTAAACAATTTTTTTCTTTTCTTTTTTTTTTTTTTTTTAAGATTTTACCTATTTATTTGACAGAGAGAGACATGGCGAGAGAGGGAAGGAACACAAGCAGGGGGAGTGGGAGAGGGAGAAGCAGGCTTCCCACCGAGCAGGGAGCCCGATGCGGGGCTCGATCCCAGGACCTGGAATCATGACCTGAGCCCGAGGCAGACGCTTAACGACTGAGCCACCCAGGCGCCCCAGCCCTTCATCTTGACGCTTGGCTGCAAAGAAGAGAGGGGGACACAGATGGATGAGCCCATAGAGGGGCAGAGGGCTGGGATCCTCTTTGAGGACAAGGCAACACTGACATGGTTGTAAGGACTTAGAGAAATTGGCCAACGTGAATGGTCTAAAAGAGAGTGATCCCGTTAAGATGTTGGCATATGTTCTCTGACAGTTTTGACTTTTAATTTTGTTGAGTTTTCTAAATTTTTGTTTGGCTCTTCTTACATTTTTCAAATTCAGACAAAGAACCAAGAAATTGGAATCAGGTTTACAAACTTCATTGGCGATGAAGCTTAAAAGCAAAGTACAGAGAAGTGTACTAGTATGCCACCATGGGTGTAAAAAAAGGAGGAGCAGAAGTAATAGATATTCTTACTTGCTGTGCATGCATAATCCGTATTTGGAAGGACTTGAAAGAAACTAGTAATCAAGTTTCCCGTTGGGCGGTGGGAACCGGACAGAAGGAAAACAACAGTGGGAGGCCGCCTCTTCAGTGTCATCTTCACATCTTTTTATTTAAGAATGTAAACATTACTTATTCAGATCATTTGATCTAAGCTGGTTGGTTATCTCTAAAAGCAATGGTTCTGGCAGAGCCTGAATTTTTAGTTAGTGATAGCTCTAATTGTCTGTGATTTATCTGTCCTCTGCCTCCAAGAACCACTAAGAAGCCCTCCTGCCTTAACGCTGTGAGGTGTGGATCTTTGCCCCTTTCTCTACTCTTCCCCACGGGACACCAGAACCCTTGGGGAAGCGGACAGTCCCGGGTCTTGGGTCAGGGAGAAGGACTGTGGCCTGGCACCGCCTGGCCCTATTAACCACAGCTTGACTGTGTGGGCGGTTAAGGGTTGTGCGCCCAATCCCACCATGGGCACCGGGGAGCAGTTCTACAGTTCAGTCAGTTCTGACGCTGTCTACCTGGACACAGGATCCGATCCTACAGATTAAGGGCTCCGTCCCACCTGACTGCTCCCCGCCCCCTCACATGCACACACTTCAGGTCCCCAACTTACCTACAACTTCTGTCCAACTTGGCTACAAGTCAGAAGTTCTTAGGACCTCCTCCCTCTTTGGATTCAGTTAATGTGCTAGGGTGGCTCACAGAACTCAGGGAAATAGTACTTACGTTGACCAGTTTACTATAAAAGGATGTGATAAAGGATGCAGATAAACGTCCAGATGGAAGAGAGGCATAGGGCAAGGTATATCGGAAGGGGCACAGAGCTTATGCTTTCTCTACTCTCCCCAAATCTCCATGTGTTGAACCCCATCCTTTTGGGTTTGTACACAGGCTTCCTTACTAGGTATGAGTGATTAAATCATTGGCCACTGGCAACTGAGTCAAGCTCCAGTCCCTCTCCCCTCCAGGGAGATGTGAGGGGCCCTGAAAGTCCAGTCCCCAACCATGTGGTTGATTCTTCTGACAACCAGCCCTCACCTTTAGGTGTGTTCCAAAAGTCACCTAATTAATATAATAAAAGTCATCTTTGTTGCTCTCATCACTTAGGAAATTACAAGGCTTTTAGGAGCTCTGTGCCAGAAACAGGGATGAAAACCAAATATTTGTTATAAATCACAATCTCAGTTATAAAGCTGGTTTATGGGGAAAGAAAAGGAGAAAGGAGATCAGTCCTTACCCCGATACAGGCAGAAGCTTCACCCTGGCTCTCCCGTTCCCGGCTGTGGCACATCCCAGTGACAGTCCTGTGACTTTCCGTCTCTCCATGATCATTATAAATTATTCCCAGGGAAACGAAAACAGGATTTTAACAAGATATCTGCACTCCCATGTCCATTGCTGCGTTATTCACAATAGCCAAGATACGGAAACAACCCAAATGCCTGTGAGCAGATGGATGGATAAAAAAGATGTGGTCCATATGCACAATGGAATATTATTCAGGCATGAGAAAGGAGGACATCCTGCCATTTGCAACACCATAGACGGACCTTGAGCACATTACGCTAAGCGAGATAGGCCGGAGAAAGACAAGTCCTGTACAATATCACTTATATGTGGGATCTAAAAAATTAAACTTGTAAAAGAGTAAGACAGCGGTGACCAGGGGGTGAGGGGAGAAGAGTGACGGTGTTTAGGGGTACAAGCTTGTCATAAGTAGTAAATAAGCCATAGAGATGTAATGTACAGCATGATGAATGTAGACAGTATTACACTGGAATTATTATTATTATTTTTTAAAAGATTTTATTTACTTGACAGAGAAAGACACAGCAAGAGAGGGAACACAAGCAGGGGGAGTGGGGGAGGGAGAAGCAGGCTTCCCGTGGAGCAGGGAGCCCGGTGCGGGGCTCGATCCCAGGACCCTGGGATCATGACCTGAGCTGAAGGCAGACGCTTAATGACGGAGCCACCCAGGCGCCCCTACACTGGAATTATTAACGTGGTAAATAGTGCCATATCAGCAATCATACGACAATATATAACATGTATTAAAGTAACATGCTGTATACTTCAAACTTACACAATGTTAGGTATCAAATTTATTCAATAAAAAAATAAGTGTAGAAATGGAAAAAATTATTGCCTGGAACTCCAAAAGTTTTCAAAAGATCTCAAAATTTTTCCAAAGAACAAATAAGTAAAATACACTGAAAATGAAAGAAAAAACCATTAGCATTGCTCAATGGGTTTCATTGTGGTTTTAGAGCAAATATCTGAATTATTGCACTGGTTAAACATATTTTACTTTTAATCTCTAGTTTTATAGTCGATGCTGATCGCACACCCCACTGTGCAACATCAGATGAAATACAAAAAAAAATCACCGCAAAATGTTGAAATCCCACAGACGTAACCAAGTTCATTAGTGCTAGTTTTCCTTTTCCACTTTCTAGGGTACCAGGTCCCGTGGGATAGGTGAGGTTAGGGCTGTGTTACTACCCAATCTGAGTCCGCTGAACTCACTCTTCTTGCAACTAAGGAAGCTGGTTGATGACCATTTTCTTTTCTGGGCTGCACTAGTGGGGACCCAACACAGGATCAAATCATTAGCTTTATGATCTTCATTCCTGGCCACTCAGTAGCTCCGCAAGCTCCATGGGGCTGGGCCCTGGAATCAAAATGGGACATCCACACCCCCCCTTCCCTCCTCCCTCTTCCCAGAAGTGAGGCCATCTGAGCCTGCATAGGCAGGGCCACCCTGGCTCATCCCTCCAGTCACAGGCCAGAGCTGGAGAAAGGCCCACCTTCCTTGTAAGGGGCAGACCCTGCCGACCTGTTGGGAACCAAGACGCTGTCAGTGCTGCCCCCGGCGTGGAGCTCAGTAGCCCATCCAAAGGAGGGAGAGCAGCTCACGTCCGTTTTCCCCCTGCCCTGTCTGTAGGCAGAGGTGGGCACTTGCAGATAAGAAAAAAAGGCTTCCTTTTATGAGTTCTGCCCATTTTTCTATTTGGTTGACAAAAGGAATGCCCAACCAACTGAGCTCAGTCTCCAAACAAGCAACCGGACTCGCAGTTTTAACTCAAATTCAGTGAAGAAGTTGGTCCCACCGACACATTCTTCCACTGATGTAGCTTGCTTGCTTCCTTCTGGAGAAGAACCTCTGACGATGATGAATTTTTAGAAACCTCTCATCCGGGCAGATTCCCTCAAGAGATTTCTCCAGGGATATGTCCCAGCTCCGTGTAAGGGAAAACATACCAGAAGCACGGCTGCATGAGAGAGGAGTGGCCGGCCTGGGAAAGTGGTCGGTCCCGTCTCTAGCACGGCTGCCGGGGGGCTGCACGGGCCTTCCCAACTCTCGTGAGTGCGCGTGCGGCCGGCCGGGTGCTCTGTGCGCCTCTCCCTGAGCACAGGCCCACATGAGAAGTACCCTGGGCTCTTGGAAATCGAAAACAGGATATATTTTTTTAACTCAGTATGCTCTATTTAGAATTGCCATGTGCTATTGTAGCTAACTAAATGTACCAGATTATTTTATTCCCCCCCAAAAAACATTTTCTCATGATACTTTTTTAGCTCCTTTGTGAAATTATGCACTGATTTTGTCTTTTAAAGTCATGTAAAAAAAATATTTTAGTCATAATTTTTGCTGGCTGTGTGGTAGAGAACCTCAGCTTTTGCATGTCTTTGGAAGTTATTGGGGTAAAGCTTAAAAAGTGTTACAGCGCCACAGTTTTAATTTTTAAATAGTAAACTTTTGTGGGCGCCTGGGTGGTTCAGTGGGTTAAACGTCCAACTCTTGATTTCGGCTTAGGTCATGATCTCGGGGTTGTGAGATAGAGCCCCCCCGCCCCCCACGTACCACACAAGCTCGCACCCACTCTCTCTCTCATAAATAAATCTTTAAAAAAATTTGAACTTTTTTTTTTAAGATTTTATTTATTTATTTGACAGAGAGAGACACAGCGAGAGAGGGAACACAAGTAGGGGGAGTAGGAGAGGGAGAAGCAGGCTTCCCGCGGAGCAGGGAGCCCGATGCGGGGCTCGATCCCAGGACCCTGGGATCGTCACCTGAGCCGAAGGCAGACGCTTAACGACTGAGCCACCCAGGCGCCCCCCCAAAATTAAACTTTTTATTTGGAAATACAAAATGTACCCAAAAGTAAGGAATAGAATAATGAATGCCCCCCTTATACTCATCACCTGTTTCAATATTTTTTTCCAGTTTTATTGAGATACAGTTGACATGTAAATTATAATATAATATAATATAGTTCAAGGTGTACAACATAATGATTTGCTGTATGTATATGTTGTGAAATGGTCGTCACAATAAGTTAACATCCATCACTTCACAGTTACATTTTTTTTCTTGTGATGAGAACTTTTAAGATCTCCTCTCTCAGCAGCTTTCCAATGTACAGTATTGTTAACCACCGCTACCGTGCTGTCCATGACATTGCCAGAACTTACTTACCTTAACCTGGAAGTTTGTACCTTTGGACCACCTTCACCCACTTCCCCACCTCCCATCCCCCAATAATTTTCAACATTTTGTCAGTTTTATTTATCTCCACCCTTGCTTTTATTTTTAATTCAAAATTACAGATTTCTTCTAGACTCAGCGACGTGTCTTAGCACGTTTCATCACAGTGGTTTAGGCAGTGTGATTGGGAACGCAGTGATTGTGATTGGGAAGGCTGTGTGATTGGGAACGCAGTGATTGTGATTGGGAAGGCTGTGTGATTGGGAACGCAGTGATTGTGATTGGGAAGGCAGTGCGATGGGGAACGCAGTGATTGTGATTGGGAAGGCTGTGCGATGGGGAACGCAGTGATTGTGATTGGGAAGGCAGTGTGTTGGGGAACGCAGTGATTGTGATTGGGAAGGCTGTGCGATGGGGAACGCAGTGATTGTGATTGGGAAGGCTGTGCGATGGGGAACGCAGTGATTGTGATTGGGAAGGCTGTGTGTTGGGGAACGCAGTGATTGTGATGGGGAAGGCTGTGTGTTGGGGAACGCAGTGATTGTGATTGGGAAGGCTGTGCGATGGGGAACGCAGTGATTGTGATTGGGAAGGCTGTGTGTTGGGGAACGCAGTGATTGTGATGGGGAAGGCTGTGTGTTGGGGAACGCAGTGATTGTGATTGGGAAGGCAGTGTGTTGGGGAACACAGTGATTGTGATTGGGAAGGCAGTGCGATGGGGAACGCAGTGATTGTGATGGGGAAGGCAGTGTGTTGGGGAACACAGTGATTGTGATTGGGAAGGCAGTGCGATGGGGAACGCAGTGATTGTGATTGGGAAGGCTGTGCGATGGGGAACGCAGTGATTGTGATTGGGAAGGCTGTGTGTTGGGGAACGCAGTGATTGTGATTGGGAAGGCAGTGTGTTGGGGAACACAGTGATTGTGATTGGGAAGGCAGTGCGATGGGGAACGCAGTGATTGTGATGGGGAAGGCTGTGTGTTGGGGAACGCAGTGATTGTGATGGGGAAGGCTGTGTGTTGGGGAACGCAGTGATTGTGATTGGGAAGGCAGTGCGATGGGGAACGCAGTGATTGTGATTGGGAAGGCTGTGTGATTGGGAACGCAGTGATTGTGATTGGGAAGGCTGTGTGTTGGGGAACGCAGTGATTGTGATTGGGAAGGCAGTGTGTTGGGGAACACAGTGATTGTGATTGGGAAGGCAGTGTGATGGGGAACGCAGTGATTGTGATTGGGAAGGCTGTGTGTTGGGGAACGCAGTGATTGTGATTGGGAAGGCAGTGCGATGGGGAACGCAGTGATTGTGATTGGGAAGGCTGTGTGATTGGGAACGCAGTGATTGTGATGGGGAAGGCAGTGCGATGGGGAACGCAGTGATTGTGATTGGGAAGGCAGTGTGTTGGGGAACACAGTGATTGTGATTGGGAAGGCTGTGTGATGGGGAACGCAGTGATTGTGATTGGGAAGGCAGTGCGATGGGGAACGCAGTGATTGTGATGGGGAAGGCAGTGTGTTGGGGAACGCAGTGATTGTGATTGGGAAGGCAGTGCGATGGGGAACGCAGTGATTGTGATTGGGAAGGCTGTGCGATGGGGAACGCAGTGATTGTGATTGGGAAGGCTGTGTGTTGGGGAACGCAGTGATTGTGATGGGGAAGGCTGTGTGTTGGGGAACGCAGTGATTGTGATTGGGAAGGCTGTGCGATGGGGAACGCAGTGATTGTGATTGGGAAGGCTGTGTGTTGGGGAACGCAGTGATTGTGATGGGGAAGGCTGTGTGTTGGGGAACGCAGTGATTGTGATTGGGAAGGCAGTGCGATGGGGAACGCAGTGATTGTGATTGGGAAGGCTGTGTGTTGGGGAACGCAGTGATTGTGATGGGGAAGGCTGTGTGTTGGGGAACGCAGTGATTGTGATTGGGAAGGCTGTGTGTTGGGGAACGCAGTGATTGTGATTGGGAAGGCTGTGCGATGGGGAACGCAGTGATTGTGATTGGGAAGGCTGTGTGTTGGGGAACGCAGTGATTGTGATTGGGAAGGCAGTGTGTTGGGGAACACAGTGATTGTGATTGGGAAGGCTGTGCGATGGGGAACGCAGTGATTGTGATTGGGAAGGCTGTGTGTTGGGGAACGCAGTGATTGTGATGGGGAAGGCTGTGTGTTGGGGAACGCAGTGATTGTGATTGGGAAGGCTGTGTGTTGGGGAACGCAGTGATTGTGATTGGGAAGGCTGTGTGTTGGGGAACGCAGTGATTGTGATTGGGAAGGCAGTGTGTTGGGGAACACAGTGATTGTGATTGGGAAGGCAGTGCGATGGGGAACGCAGTGATTGTGATGGGGAAGGCAGTGTGTTGGGGAACACAGTGATTGTGATGGGGAAGGCTGTGTGTTGGGGAACGCAGTGATTGTGATTGGGAAGGCTGTGCGATGGGGAACGCAGTGATTGTGATTGGGAAGGCTGTGTGTTGGGGAACGCAGTGATTGTGATTGGGAAGGCAGTGTGTTGGGGAACACAGTGATTGTGATTGGGAAGGCAGTGCGATGGGGAACGCAGTGATTGTGATGGGGAAGGCTGTGTGTTGGGGAACGCAGTGATTGTGATGGGGAAGGCTGTGTGTTGGGGAACGCAGTGATTGTGATTGGGAAGGCTGTGCGATGGGGAACGCAGTGATTGTGATTGGGAAGGCTGTGTGTTGGGGAACGCAGTGATTGTGATTGGGAAGGCAGTGTGTTGGGGAACACAGTGATTGTGATTGGGAAGGCAGTGCGATGGGGAACGCAGTGATTGTGATGGGGAAGGCAGTGTGTTGGGGAACACAGTGATTGTGATTGGGAAGGCAGTGCGATGGGGAACGCAGTGATTGTGATTGGGAAGGCTGTGCGATGGGGAACGCAGTGATTGTGATTGGGAAGGCTGTGTGTTGGGGAACGCAGTGATTGTGATTGGGAAGGCAGTGTGTTGGGGAACACAGTGATTGTGATTGGGAAGGCAGTGCGATGGGGAACGCAGTGATTGTGATTGGGAAGGCTGTGTGATTGGGAACGCAGTGATTGTGATTGGGAAGGCTGTGTGTTGGGGAACGCAGTGATTGTGATTGGGAAGGCTGTGTGTTGGGGAACGCAGTGATTGTGATTGGGAAGGCAGTGTGTTGGGGAACACAGTGATTGTGATTGGGAAGGCAGTGTGATGGGGAACGCAGTGATTGTGATTGGGAAGGCTGTGTGTTGGGGAACGCAGTGATTGTGATTGGGAAGGCAGTGCGATGGGGAACGCAGTGATTGTGATTGGGAAGGCTGTGTGATTGGGAACGCAGTGATTGTGATGGGGAAGGCAGTGCGATGGGGAACGCAGTGATTGTGATTGGGAAGGCAGTGTGTTGGGGAACACAGTGATTGTGATTGGGAAGGCTGTGTGATGGGGAACGCAGTGATTGTGATTGGGAAGGCAGTGTGTTGGGGAACGCAGTGATTGTGATTGGGAAGGCAGTGCGATGGGGAACGCAGTGATTGTGATTGGGAAGGCAGTGTGTTGGGGAACGCAGTGATTGTGATGGGGAAGGCAGTGCGATGGGGAACGCAGTGATTGTGATTGGGAAGGCAGTGTGTTGGGGAACACAGTGATTGTGATTGGGAAGGCTGTGTGTTGGGGAACGCAGTGATTGTGATTGGGAAGGCAGTGCGATGGGGAACGCAGTGATTGTGATGGGGAAGGCTGTGCGATGGGGAACGCAGTGATTGTGATTGGGAAGGCAGTGCGATGGGGAACGCAGTGATTGTGATGGGGAAGGCTGTGTGTTGGGAATGAGAGAGGGAAGGGAGCAGGGATAAAGGTGGTCAGCAGCAGTGGGGGGGGGGGTGTTCCTTACCTCCCATCCCTACTGCGGGAGGAGGCCCACGCTGGGATGCAGCTAGGCTCAGGCACCCTGACCCCCTTTCCTGCCTGATCTGAAGTGCCCCCCTGACCCGTCTGGCCTGCAAGGACACCGCGGCCTCACTCTGCTGACCAGCTGCGGTCCTGTGTACCCTTGTATAACCCGCCTCTGGACTGGCCTCCTTTGCCCCTGTTACTGCTCACGTGGTAGCTCGCAAAAACCCCCTCTCTGCTTCCACAGCTCCGTCTCATCATTGTTGTCATCGTGAGAGGCAAATCAGCTTCTTCTGGAGGAAATAACTGGGCAGGCCCGGTTTACCCAGAACTAATCTCTGGGGTCACGATCATAGCCGCAGAGTTAGAGGTCAGACTGCACTCAACAGAAGGCCTCCCTCTCTACCAAACACATCACACCAGGCAGGAGAATGGGGTGGCAATGGACAGCTTCAGACTTCTCCCTTTGTGGGGGCTCGTGTGGCATTTCTGGAAAGACAGCAAGATGCCTTTAGAGGCTTGGGGTCTGCATTAACCCTTGCCGTGCCCACACTCATCCCGGAGGGGCTGAAGGGAAACTCTTCATTTTATTATGGAAAATTTTAGCTATCCACAAAAGTAGAAAGAGAATAATAAACTCCCATATAGCTGTCACCAGTTTCAATAATTATCAACATTTTGTCACTTAAACTTTCTGATCATGCACCCTAGCAGTAAAAAAGAGCTTTATATCCGCAATCTGGGTATCTCTGTTTGTTTATAAATTATAGACACATACACTCTACTGTTATATCATGTACACAAAAAGTAGAAAACTGAGTGGAAACAGAGCTTCTAGTGTCTTCTCTACACCCCATACACATCTTACACGCCCCCTGAGAGGCGCACACTCTGCTTTGGAGCCCAGTTATTTGGAAACATAATGATAGAGCAAATGTGTATGGGAACCCACTGTGCTGAGAGGGAAGACTCTGGGGGCGGTCGACAGGTCTCACTGCTTCTAGCCACTGCATCGGAGGGATGTCATCCCCACCTCTCCAGATAAGAAGGTGTGCAGTCTGGCCCAGGACACTGACCCGTCAGCCCCTTCCTGAACAGGAGCCCGCAGTGAACCCTGGGCCCCACACTCTGGGTGCGTTTTATGCTTTGCTGTTCTTTCTTTTCTTTAAGATTTTATCTATTTATTTGACACAGAGAAAGAGAGAGCACAAGCAGGGGGAGGGGCAGAGGGAGAAGCAGACTCCCCACTGAGCAGGGAGCCTGACACAGGGCTCGATCCCAGGACCCTGGGATCATGACCTGCCTTATTTCCCACAGTGTTAAGTCTTTTAACCGATTGAGCCACCCAGGCACCCCGCTTTGCTGTTATTTCTTATTCTGACAGATTATTTCTCCTGGCCCTCTAAGGTCATTTTGATTGCTTTTGTGTGTGTGTGTGTGTGTGTGTGGGTGGGTGGGTGGGTGTGTGGGTGTATGTGTGTGTGTGTGTGTGTGTGTGTGTGTCTGGACCTTTGAGCCATAAAAAACAAACTTTTATCTCTGTCATTTTTTAGAGTAATCTTTTATCTTAGTTTATCTCATTAACTTTACTTCCCTTTTACTTTTCGTTTATAATAAGGAGGAGGAAGGGGCAACATAAGGGCCCCAGATGTGGTGATAGGGCAGGTCCTCAAGGTGGGGTGCCAGCACCTCCCCACCCCAGGCCTGCTCTGTTCTTTGTAACTTCTTTGCACCTTCATGGTAGGGCTCGTTTGGTCCTTTGGAGGTCACACCCCAAATTCATTTGATCAAAAAGGGCATAGTCTCCAGGGTAAAAAACACACAAACAAAAACCAAAACATCCCTGTGGTGATTCAGGGGCTCTAAGGACCAAATCATCCTGCCGGGCTGGGGTAAGACTGGCCCGCTGCTGAGAGAGAAGCCTCACCTCGTTCCCCGAAGTTAGGAACTTTACAGTCTGGTGGACCCAAGACCTTACCCTCTGGCAGGTGTGTAGGTGCCAGCTCCGGCCTGGTCCTGACCCCACAGATGGCAAAGGAAGAGCCTGGGGCCTGCGGTGAGGGAGGAGGAGCAGGTCTGACTCTGCAGATTTGTAAAGGAGTTGGGTTTTTTTGATTTTTTTGGTAGTGGTATAATAAGAGTCTCTAATCCAGCTATGAAATCGTTTTTCTTCTTCACAGTTTATAAGGGAAAATTAAAATGGTCCGTGTAACCCCAAGGCAGTGAATTAATAGCCTCTTCTCTGTTGTGGGCAGGTCCATACAACTCCCTCTCCTCATCATGAGAACCAAGGGAGATATAGGCTGTGGCTGGAATGATCGCCAACTGGGTTCACAAGAGAGGCACAGTTGTCCCTTTGTTAGACTTGCCCTTTGACAAAGAGGGGGCCTGTAGCAGCTTCCATTAACTAGAGCCGCAGGCTCAAGGAACCTGCCTTATTTCCCACACGTGTTAAGTCTTCACTCTTCCCCACGAGAAGTTCCATCAGTCCTAGGGGCCAATCTTTCATAACTTCCCAAGAACTAAAGCTGTGAACTAAAGGACACCATCACGGGCAGGCCGGAGGTCCTGCAGAGCACAGGAGTGAGTATAAGTGTGACCTCGAGGCCACGCGTGAGCTCGCCCTCTCCAGGTGAAACTTCCAGCCAGTCCGCTGTCCCACCCCGCCCTGCTGGAGAGGAGGGACACAGGTTCGAGCTCCAGCACACAGAGGAATTTAGAATGATTGAAGAAGCATCTTAATTCTCTAGGAGGAAGCGTGGGATGGTCAATAAATAGCCTTGGGACTTTCAGCTAACCTTTTATAAAATACGAGGTTCGATACCTACTGCAGCTGGCACTGCTGGGTCCAATAGCAAGTTGCAGGTGTGCTGTTTATGCTGCAGGACAGTCCGAGATCCCAGCAGGGCTGGTGTCCTTTCATCAAATCTTAGCTCTTCAGTAGATTTACGAGGATGTGATTTTATCTGGAAAATTTCTCACCTTTTTACTTTCTTTCTGTGGTGTGCCAGCAAAAATCCACTCACAGTCTCAAAAACAACTGATTTTATGTAGGCTCCTTAGCCAAGGAGGCAAAATGGCGAGGTGAGTCCAACCCTGCAGGAGGCTCAGGGTCCCGAGTTCAAGCTTCTAGTTGTTACTAGCTGTGTCACCTTGAGAAAAGCCCCTCCTCATTCTGGATCCTGGTTTCTCATCTGGAGAAGGAAAGCATGGAGCTGGGGGCTGGTGGGGTCAGCAGTCCCTTTGCTTTTACTTGTGAAGCTCACCCTAATGAGCCAGCAGCCCCCATTCCTTCCTCTTGCTCTTCCCCATGAAAACGGGGTGGCCCGGTTTGTTAGGCTCAGGTAAGACATGATGGAAGACCTGAGGGGGCTCCCTTCTGAGTGCTCCCCTTGGGTGTTCTTTTTTTTTTTTAAGATTTTATTTTATTTGAGAGAGAGAGAGCACAAGCAGGGGGAGCTGCAGAGGGGAGAGAGAAGCAGACTCCCCACTGAGCAGGGAGCCCGATGCCGGACTCAATCCCGAGACTCCAGGACCATGACCTGAGCCAGAGGCAGACACTTAACCGACTGAGCCACCCAGGCGCCCCACCCCTTGGGGGTTCTTAACCGATTCTGTTGCTTAGAGGCTTTCTTTGCTTCCTGGTTCGCTGCTGAGATGGGTGAGGTTACTGCCTAAGTCACCCGTAGTTTAGGCAAGTCCCCTGTCCTCACACCATAAGGTAACGGGGACATCACACGGAGCACATCCTCTGTATTGTCGAAGCTGCCTGCCAGGATGTATTTCTAGTGTTGACAGTGGTATTCCAGGAGAACATACGCTTCTCTTACAGGAGTTTTATCTTTTTTTTTTTTTCTTGATCTGTAGTCATCATGCGTGCCAGTGGAGCTATTGAAAGTTGCCTTACGTAGAATTGTTTCTGTTTGAATACCGTTTGGGCACCCCTTTGTAAAGATGCTGTGGTTAGGATATTCTGGATCAAGGCTTTTCGAAGGAACTGTTTACATGCTTCATCCTGGTATTCTGCATGTTTTGTTTTTATTTTATTTCATTTTTATTTTTTTGAGAGAGAGCGCACACATGCATGTGAGCTGGGGTAGGAGGGGCAGAGGGAGAGAGAATATTTAAGCAAATTCCACACTCAGGGCAGAGCCTGATGTGGGGCTTGATCTCACGAGCCCTGAGATCATGACCTGAGCCGAAATCAAGAGTGGGATGCTTAACCGACTGAGCCACCCAGGCACCCCATGTGCATGTTTTAAGTACATTTTTATTTATTTTTTTAAATGCATTTTAAAAAACTCACTAAAGCTTCTTTTTTTTTTTTAAAGATTTTATTTATTTATTCATGAGAGACAGAGGGAGAGAGAGAGAGAGAAGCAGAGGGAGAAGCAGGCTCCCAAGGAGCAGGGAGCCCGATGCGGGACTCAGTCCCAGGACCCTGGGATCATGACGTGAGCCGAAGGCAGACGCTCAACCATCTGAGCCACCCAGGGTGCCCCTCACTAAAGCTTCTTACAATGTAAAAATGTATTTAGTCATCCTTTTTCACTTGAGAAAATTTGCAAATTATAGTTCTCCCTTTTTTTTAAGATTTTTATTTATTTGACAGAGAGAGAGAGAGCACAAGCAGGGGGAGCTGCAGAGGGAGAGAGAGAGAAGCAGACTCCCCACTGAGCGGGGAGCCCAACGCAGGGCTCTATCCCAAGACCCTGGGATCATGACCTGAGCTGAAGGCAGACACCCAACTGACTGAGCCACTCAGGCACTCCAGTTCTCCCTCTTTTAATAACATCGTATAGAAATACCATCAAAAGCTAGAATTGACCTTTGTAGCGAGAAAAAAGTACCACTTGGTCCTTCATGGGTAAAGAATATACTGTAGCCGGGTGCCTGGGTGGCTTAGTCGGTTAAGCGTCTGCCTTCAGCTCAGGTCATGATCTCAGAGTCCTGGGATCGAGCCCTACATCAGGCTCCCTGATCATTGGGGAGTCTGCTTCTGCCTCTGCCCCTTACCCCGCTCATGCTCTCTCTCAAATAAATAAAATCTTAAAAAAAAGAATATACTGTAGCATAAACAGAAGGTGTCTATATAGAATATACTGTAGGATACTTTCAATAATGATAATCTCCTGGAGTTGACAATAAACAGCTCTCCCACTCTCAGACTTGAGCTCATTTCATAACAAGGGCTTAGTAGGAATCTGCTTATGGCTTATTAGTCACGTGGAAAGATCTGGGGTTTCTAATTAACCACAAACTTGATATGCCAACGATGTGGTACATTTGCTGAAAGGGTTAATGCAAATATAGGTCACGTGGATAGATCAGCAGTGTCTAATTGGAGGAAGTGTTTTTCCCCCTCAGAAAGGTAAGGAAAGTCAGCTGCAACTTTTCAGCCCTTCATGCCAGGCTGCAGCTCTCCGAGGTGATGTGAGGTGGGCAGCAGATGGGTGCCTACACACAAAAGATGCCTAAATGAGATCTCGGTTCTCTGGGGGAGTGCTCAGAGCGCTCTGTCGTCTATGCCATTGGCTCTGGACTTCTCCCCGGAAATGCACAACTCTGCTTCTTTGGAAGATTTAGATATCCTGTTTCATCTCAGAAAGAGTTCTCCATCAGTACTGGCCCCTTCACACCACCCTCCCCCCAGCAGCCATCCCAACACCTGCACGCCTGAGCCAATTTGCCATCCACACGCAAATATTTGCAGAAACAATCAGCAGCCCAAGACCAGGGCTGTGTGCACGTGGACATTCAGTTCTCAGCAGCGCCTTGAACTCAAGATATGCCTCCTTCCCCCCGAAGCCCAACCACAGAATTGGTGAGAATTGGCTGTAGCCAACTCAGGAGTCACTCTGACCCCCTGCCCCCCACTCCGAACCCCACTCATTGCCCTTCACTGTTGAGGTCCTGTGGACCCTTGGTGTTCGGGCTGCGCTCCAACCGCAGTCTGCCTTCTCTCAGATTTGGTGACTGATGCCCAGAATCCACCTTTCCCTGCCTCGGGTGACCACTCTGTCCTTTCTTCCCACACTCAGCCCCTGGCAGTTAGGTCACAATGTGAAGCAGAATTTGATAGCTTACCCCTTTGCTGCTAAGGTTCCTGGGTGAGCCTCCTGCTGCCAAACCTCATCGTCAGGCTGCTGACGCGGGCACCTCTGCATTATCTCGGGCTGCCACTGAGAACATTGCCCCCCGGTGTGCTGCTCCCGTCTGCTTTCTAGTGCCCAGGGGGCCGTGTGAAGACTTGTGCTGACTCAGGCCCTGCAGAGATTATTGGACCCCCCATCCATGTATGTATTTCAGAATAAAAACCATTAAGCCATCCCAAGACAAAAAGGAAAGGAAATCCAGCTCAATTCTGATTTTTCCCACAATGATACTTTGAACGTTATTGGGCACCCTCTCAAGTAGATCCTTCCCCTTCTGCGTTGCCCTTGCCTTGCTGGTGCCCTAAGCATGTGCTTGGTCTATCTGTGGGTAGTCCAGCACTGGCGCCCTGACATCAACGGGGAGGAGCTCTTGTAGATGGAGGCACAGAAGCTTTCTCGCCTTCATTTGGTGTCTGGGTCCCGTGTTCCGAAACAGGATGGCATTTGGCAGAGTCCAAGCCTGAGGCCATCCTCAAAACACATAGGAACCAATTTGCAGGCTCTTTTGACTCGGCACCCCTCTTGGTGCTCTTCAAAAAATATAGGACTCTCTGTCTCACTGAGGCCTCTCTCTGCTGTCACTATTGTATTAGTCAGCTTTGCTTGGGGAATGGTTATTCCCCAAACTCTGGGACTTTGAGCACACTTTTTTTTTTTTTTTTAACTCTTCTTTGCTGCTGTTGTGGCTCTCCTCCACGTCTCTTCTCCTTCTTCAGAGGCCGAGGGAGCATCCCTGTCTGGGTCATGGAATTCTCATGGCAGCAGGAAAAGAGTATGAGAGGTTCTGTTTGGACAAACTCATATCAACGTCTGCTCATGAGCCATTGGCCGAAGCCAGTCACAGGGCCCTGCCAACGTTCGTTTCAGCCCTTCGTCCCCAGGTGGCAGCTTTCAGAGGTGACCTGGCATGGGCAGCAGATGGGTGCCTAATGAAGGTCTAGGTCCCTTGGGGATACTTTGGGAGGCTCAGGGTACTGGGTGAGCCCCTAACAGTGGTGCTGCTCTTGTGGTCCATAAAGGGACTCTGTAGGGTAGCCTCACCTTTAACAAGATGCTTCCCAGTGTCCACCCACCTGGACATGCACCCTCTGCTCATGCCCAGTGGTCATAGTCGGCTTGGGCTGCCCTAACAGAATACCACAGACCTGATGGCTTAAACAACAGACCTTTATTTTCTCACAGTTCTGGAGGCTGGACGTCCAAAATCAAGGTGTCAGCAGAGTTGGTTTCTGGTGAGGCCTCTCCTCTTATAAGGACCCCAGTGCTATTAGATGAAAGCCTTATTACCTCATTTCACCTTCTTTACCTTCCTGAAGGTTTTGGGTCCACAGACAGTCACACCGGGGGTTAGGGCTTCAACCTGTGAATTAGGGTGGGGGTGGGGGGACACTTCAGCTGGTAGCGCCCAGTATCCCTGGGATAAGGCAGCTTTCATGCGCGTGATCTAATTTCGTTTTCTCAACAAGCCTGTGAGGAAGTTATCAGCGGCATCATTTCCACTTTACAGATAAGGTGAAGTGACTTGCTAGTTAGTAAGGGATTCTGGACTGGAATCGTTTGACTCCAAATCACATGTTCTTTGAACTGCAGCATGGAGGGTGGGCCTTAGAAGGTTAGAAGTGAAGGACTGAGCACCTGCTGAATTAGTAACTATAAGTGTTATAGAGTATCCAGAAAACTGTTTACAAAATACTGTTGAGTACAGAATATAGACCATGAAAATAGATGTGCTCTGTGGGTACAAGCCTTGTAAAAGCTGAATAAAACTTGAAAAGGAACAGAAAGCATGATGTACTTGGCCTTCAGGGTGCCAGGGTTCTATTTCTTTTTGTATTAAAGTTGCCCTAAGAGATACGTTGTTTTTTTTTTAAGATTGTATTTTATTTTAGAGAAAGAAAAAGAGTGAGCGCGAGCAGGGGGAGAGGGAGAGGGAGAGTCCCAAGTAGACTCCCCACTGAGTACAGAGCCCGATGTAGGGCTCAAGCCCACGACCCTGGTATCATGACCTGAGCCGAAACCAAGAGTTGAAGGCTTAACCGACTGAGCCACCCAGGCGCCCCAGAAATACATTTTTAAATAACAGAATCTTAGCTCTCAGCAAGCCTAACACCATAGTGTTTCACGGGCTTCCTTGCTCCAAGTCCACTTCAGCCCCTGGCTTCCCTGACTGAACACCAGATTGAGCTCATTTCAGTACCATTTGGAGGGAGATCAGCTACCACAGGGGTAGAGAGTTGCAGTAGTGCCACAGTGAGGAAGAGAAGAAAATTAAAATGTTAGCAGAGACCATCCCCCCTGCCCCCGCAACTGAGTCCAAGTAGCAATACAGGATTTGGGCCCATGGGGATGAATGCAGAAGAGGCAAGTGTAAATAGCACATATGGGTATCATAGGAAGTCTGTAAGACGTTCCAAGAACTTTCCTGCTTTTTCGGAACCCCTTCTAAAGACTCTCAGCCCCACCTCTCTAGGCTGGCCTCTGAGAGCCAAGTCTGGAGTATTTGTGCTCTGAGACTCCTCAGTGAAAATGTGTTTTCAAGTACATTTAACATCGCTGTAGTGAATAGTGGTTGCATTACCAGAGAATCCTCCCTTTTATCCTGGAACACAGCCATCTGTCCCTTCTGTCTACTGTGTAAACAGGCTCTGAAAAAGTGTGGGTATGTATCCTCTTGATTTACAAAGGTATTTCAACTTGTCACTCCCTGGAAGAGTGTGCTGTATCGTCTGAGATCAACAGCCCGCTTATCCATCACGATGGCTGTCTCTCTTCCAGGCCCTCAGAAGTTGTTGCTCACCAAGATCTCTTTATTTTAGGAGTTAACAGATTAAGGTTGTAAAAATAGATTAGAACCGTTAGACTCAATCAGCCCAGACATTTTATCAGCCCACTGAGGAGAAATAGGAGTCATCCCCAAATCCAGGGTGAGAAAATCTGTATGTTTAACAAAGAAAAATTAATGACCAATTCTTAGCTAAAAGAAGCTCCCCTATAAAAACATATTCCATTATGTGATTCCTTTCAGAGTAAGCTAACTATTCATATATGATTCCATTTACATAAAAGAAAATCTGTTTTCATATGTTTCACAAACACAGCCCTTGCAGAATAGTGTGTGCACATCGCCACACATCATGTGTGTGATACAATGGCCCAGCCTAGTGTTTAGTCTTCGACAACCAAAACTAACTTGCCTTTTATGGTGCCAGTCTCAAAAATGTTACAAATGGACCCTAAGCCTCCTTAACAAAGGACTTTGGATTTATTGAGCATGGATTTACCCTGAATCTGTTTATATTTTCACTTGTGCCATTTGGGGGAATAATGAGTTGCACATTTTCAACTTGTGTTGAGGTAGTATTCTCTTTGCTTAACGCAGGGGCTAACATAGTAAGTCAATCCCGGGGTCGGGTGTAAGCGTTCAAAGCCTGAGAATGGGTGTCCCACCCAGAGAAAGCAGCCGCTCTCAATTTCTGTCCCTTCTGCTGTGTGGGAACATGGGACTGGCATGGCCAAGGGGTTCGGGTTTTTCACTGGAAGCCTCAAACCGGAATTTTTAAACATTGTCAATTCAATCAAAAATTTAAAAAGACTCTCTGCAGAACAAGTAGTCCACAGTCTGTAGGTGTCCAGCTTATCTGTCTTAGATATGTTCTTGTGCATTTCAGGTGTACTTCTGAGTGTCTGGGGTGTGATGTATGAACCCGTAGTCCCACCTCTGAATTATGACAGCTTTTAATATTATCATTCTTTCAGCTCTCACCTTAACACACAGAAGACTGTTTTAAATTGCTCTGTAACCCTTAAGGAAGAGCTCCACGTGCCGCGTGGTTGGATTTGCCTTGACTCGAGGCCCAGTCGTGAACACCTGTAGAAACCTGAAGTCGGTCCTTTCATCTGCTGTTGTTCCCTGTTGTTGTTCTTGAGGGTGAATGGCAATTTCATGGTCACGGGCCGACTCCTACCCCTTCTCTCGGCAGCCCTCCCTTCACCAGGCTGATAGCGTGCGGGGGACCCGCCACCACGGGCTGGTAGAGAGGCCATCCAGGACCCGCTTCCACCCTCTCCATCGAAGGTCCGGGGACAAGCCAGGACGACAAATATCCTTTTTCGTTGTCTGGGGAGGAGGTATGAGTTTTTGAAATGTTTGAAAGGTTTTCAGGACTTATCTTCCCCACAGTTCCCCTTTGGCCTCAAAGCCTTCATTTTATCTGATGAATGGGGGCAATAAAAATAAATGAGTTGGAAACTAGAAACATCTCTGCAGCTAAAAGTTGGAAAGATCATCGCGGGTATTTACTTGATGAAAACATTGATAGAGTTGAGTTAAGGGACGGAACATAAACAACCTGTAACCTAGCCCTGTTGCAAGGCCTCCTCAGCATTTTCTTCAGAAAGCAGCCAGGTCAGAGCTAAACCTGACTTTGAACCAGGTTAGAGAGAGTTAGTCTATCTAGCTCAAACAGAGAGACAGATAAGTGACTAATTTTTATTCCTGTTGACCTGGTAACCTGCCATTAGAACTTAGAGAAGAAATTTCATAGGATCTTCTCTATTTTTTGAGTTCCAAACTCAGCAAAGGACACCTGAGATATAAAGCTGGTAGTTAGGAAAATTCTTACACTGTCCATCCGCCAAATCCTATGCTGTTAAGTAGGAATAAGGAGAAGGAGATTGTGAGTTCCCCTGGCAATTTCGTTTAACTGGGGGCCAGGGCCGCGGGGGGGTGGGCGGAGGTCACCCGCTGGAACACCAGCTCTGTGCTCAGGGCTTCAGGGACACAGGACTGAGCTGGGTTTTGTGGAGGTTTTGTGGGAGAGGACAGAGAAGCAGTGTGCCAGGAAGGCTGGTGCTCTCCCTGCACGCTCCTCACGGGGGCGGGGGGGGGGGCACAGGAAGGCGGGGCGAGTGTTACTGCAGAGCCGAGTTCCTGGCAGTGATGGTAGAGCTGGCTTCACGAGAAACCAGGAAGTGGGGGGAGGGCACGCATGTTTGCTGAGCACCTACCCATGCCAGGCACTGTGCTGGGCAATTGATGCGTCACGTAGTCCTCAAAACTCACTGAGTAGTTCGTTTTTGTTTTTTTTTTAACCTCCGTTTTCCAAGGAGGAAACTGCGCGTCAAAGTCACTTGTCTGAGATTCCACTGCTGAGGTTGGAAGGGCACAGACTGAGCCCCGGGGCAAGCTGAGCCCCGGCCTGGGCCTCTCCCCTCAGGGCACCACTCGGTGGGTCGGCCCAGGCCCCCCCCCCCCCCCCCCCCCCCCGCCGCCCCGTCAAGAGAGGCCCTGTGGGAGGAGTTGTAGGACCCACCAAGGGAGCCAGGACCTCTCTTGCCTCCCCCACCCCCGTTTCTTGCTGTTTTCCATTTGGAGGCAGGGAGAGTGACCCCAGGAACACAGCACTTTGGTCCGTGAGAGACGCTGACTTGTAGTCTTCGTGGATTTCGTGACCACTGGTCCGGGACGGTGGGGATGACGACTGAGTCCTTGGGTTCGCTCTGGAACTGTCCTAACTTCCATGGAATCCAGCTGATTCTTCCGCTAGTGCACACGTGTGGATGGACTGAGTACATCAGACCGTTGTCCAGATGGCTGGGAGTTTTCAAGCAAAAGGCTTTGAGTGTTTCTTTGCCTGATTTAACAATATATCTTTCTCCAATTCTCCATTCTCTTTTTCTCCTGTAGGTGTTCTCTCTAAATATGATAATATGTACGTGGCATATTTATAAATACCTGTTTGTAGCTATCTCAGATCCTCTTTGCAGCAAGTGTGGTCTCAGTACTGACATGTGCTCACTGCTTTTCTAACTGAAGGAGTGACTTAGAAGAGGAGGGGGTCGAAGGAAAGTGACAGGACGAGGAAGGTACTCGTTCACGGAAAAATAATTTAGGTGTCCACCAGTGTCAGGCCCCGCTCCGACCCTGTAGGTGTAACGGCGAGCGTGATAGGCTCCCTGCCCTCACGGCGCTCTCGGAGATCACAGCACAGTGTGCTGAGTCGTAGCCAGGACCACGCGGGCTGCACGAGCTCATAGGAGGGGCAGCCTGGACCAGTGTTGGCCGGAGAAGGCATCCTGGAGGTAAATCTGAGGCTTGAAGAAGCAGCAGGTAAGGGGATAATGCATTCATGTGTTCAGCAGACAGCTACAGTGTCTCTTCTCTGTAGAAGTACTGTTCTTTTTTTTTTTTTTTTAAGATTTTATTTATTTATTTGAGAGGGAGCACGAGCAGGGGGAGAGGCAGAGGGAGAAGCAGGCTGCCGGCTGAGCAGGGAGCCCGACACGGGGCTCGATCCCAGGACCCTGGGATCACGACCTGAGCCGAAGGCAGACTCTCAACCCGCCTGAGCCACCCAGGTGGCCCTGTACTGTTCTAAGCACAGGACACTCGATGGTGAATAAGACATGTCCCTGCCTTCATGGGTTTACAGTCTGGGGGAGGGGACAGCCAGCAAACAGTACAGCAATGATTAAGGCAAATGACCGCACATGGTGGTAAGTGGTACAGAGAGAGGAAGACAGCTGGAGAGGGAACATTCCAGGCCGGGGGAATGTCTTGTGCAGAGTCGCGGAAGGAGTGACTACACTGTATGTTAGGGTGTAACTTGACCCCATGTACGAGTCACCTTTTGACAGCAACAGCAAAAAGCAGGTCACCTCCAAAGGGGAGGGGAAGCAAAAACTAAATATGCCCATAAATTAAAGTTTATCAGACGGTACAGGTCTGAAACGTCTCTCCGTATGCTCTTCCTAAGCATCTAGCTGGGGCCTGGGGACTGGACTTCTGCTCGTTCAAAAAAGCTTAGGCCTGTCCATAAATGGACAGCACATCTCTCCTGCAGAATCAAGGGACCATGAGTCCCATGAAATATAGGAGAGGGATGATTTTATGTCGAAGATGCTAATAGATTCAGGAGAACTTAGAGAAAGATTCCATCTTTCCTTTCACGCCACATTCATTTGATTTAGAAATAATTTGCTTTAAATGGTGGCCTTTCACGTGTGTGTCTGTTACCTCCCTAATGCCGCTTACCCACTTCTGTCCTTTGCAAGTGTTAATGCTGGTTTGAACAGTTTGTTAGGACAAAGAGAAAAAATGTATTCAGACTTGTCTTTTTTTTTTTTTTTTAAGATTTTATTTATTTATTTGACAGAGAGAGACACAGTGAGAGAGGGAACACGAGCAGGGGGAGTGGGAGAGGGAGAAGCAGGCTTCCCGCGGAGCAGGGAGCCCGATGCGGGGCCTGATCCCAGGACCCCGGGATCATGACCTGAGCCGAAGGCAGACGGTTAACGACTGAGCCACCCAGGCGCCCCAGAGTTGTCTTCTTACAGCTGCTTCTTGGCTTGGAAGTTATTTTAGAAGGGGCAGATCAGCCTAGACAAGGGTTCAGTCCTATGATACACAAAATGAACATTGTTTCATAAATATTCTGGCTTCCGCCCAGAGCGGGCAGCTAGAGCAAGCAGAGCTTGGGCTGGGGAGATTCCTTCTGCAGTGGGCGGCCGTGGCCTCCGAGAAGGCGAGTGCCGTGGGCTTTGTTGCTGGCATGGGTGGCCGCCACAGGCAAAGACCAGGATGCTGTCCCTCTGGGCTCTGGCCTGGGGCCACCCTCAGGGCACAGGAGAGGCACTGCCTGGTCCCTGGCTGGGGCCTGGGTTTGAGAACTCAGAATACAGGCTCTTCAAGCGCTCATGCCTTCAGCAGCCCTCTTCACTCCTCGAGGGCATTAGACAAGGGTCCCAAACCCCATCCTGCTGAATTTCTGAACAATTAACATAAGTATTATCCCTGTGGATAATGCAGTGAGAAAGAAGGGGACACACTGAAGAATCATAGAAAATGCCTTCCCCTAAATGTATTTTTAGAAAGAGAGAAAAAAGAGTGAATGTCTGAGAAATTTCTGATTTATATTCCCAACAAGGTTCAAGAGTGTATTGCATCTGGGAAACCAGCACGGACAGTCGTGAAGAGAGGCATTAAGACTGGCCAAAGTTAGGAATGGCTTTCGTCTTTGGAACAGGCTTTGCTTTGATTCTTTTCATACAATGAGATGAAAATTTTAGGGCACTGGTTTATAGAACACTTTCTTTGACACGCATGGCCTGTTAGGTTTGAGGAAACACTACTCTCTGTCCCCCCACCCTGAGCTTCGCAGTCGAAGCTGGGGCTCCGAGAAGCCCTGCAGTCAAGAAACGGTCTCTTCACCCAGGACTAACAGAATTTATTTGATCACAACACCCGATTTTTACCTAATACCCATCAGTGATTTCCATCGTGAAGGACGAGGAAATGGCTGGGGTGTAGAGTTTTCAGGGGAACCGAGTCAGACTTCAGAATTGCCCATGCCGTCTGGCTGTCACTCGTGTGCTGAGGGAAGCGGGAGGACGTTCTCGTACACGGGAGGACTCCAGAGGACCCCGCTCCTACACTTCCCTTAACATTTGATTTTACGATGTGTTCTAGCGGGACGTAGTTGGATAATCAAGGACAAGAGGAAGTAGCGTGATGGCAAAGACCTGGTTGAGAAATGAGGAAGGAACCAAACTGTGACCAGCTTTAGGTCTTTAAATCTGACCCTGGAACTCGTCTTGGTGGGCGGGTTCTATCAAGCCGACTCGGGGTTCCCTCGCCCCGCCAGCTACACGGGAGGTCACAGGCCTGCCCCGCGAAGGCCGGCCCGGGAGAACCCGGAGTCCTCGAGGCTAGGAGAGAACGTGGCCGGCGTCCAGACTGCCTCCAGCAGGCCGGTCCCGAGCCCTGCCCCAGGTGCACTTACCACAGGGGAACAGGAAGCCGAAAGAAGAAGCCCGGCTGTGCTCTCCAGCCACGAGGCAGGGAGCACAGAAAAGAGGGTGGAACTCTCTGGCGCTTCTGTGGCTCAGTGACCCCACCCATGGGTACGTGGGCCAACAGATGTCCTGTCTTATCAGCAGAAGAGCTACTCCCCTTCCTTTGGGGAAGAGTGAGTAAGAAGCTTCCCTCTGCGGCTGCCCATGTGGAGAAGGAGTTAGGGGCGCCCCTTTGTCGCTGGGTTGAGGCAGGAACACGAGGAGGAGTTTCCTCTCCAGAGCTGTAGGCACTTGGGGAGCACCTCGGTCAGGGAAATACTGAAATACGGGCGGGTGGGCTAGAAAAGGGGCAGAGGCGCCAGGGGGGAGGAAGGGGGGGGAGGCTTTCAGGTGGAGGCTGAAGTACTTTTGTTGTGAAGCTGAAGGGGCAGCAGGAGACTCAGACTTGGGGTCCGCGTGCTGTTGGCAGCCGGGGTCTGGGTTTGTGACTTGCTGCGCTCCCAGGGCCGCCTCGAGCCAGAGGCCGGGGTGGGGCTACCCAGGCGAGCTTGGGTGGTCCCAGCTCTGTGTCCTCAGCACGCCGCCCCAAGTGTCTCCGGCCTCCGGGGCTGCCACCGCTGCAGGGCACCCAGCGATTCTGCGGCCCTTTGCCCCGGCAGCTCCTTGGGGAGAGGCTTCGAGGCCGCAGACCTCCAGGAGTGGCAGGATTGGAGGCAGAGGAGGAGGTCGCAAAGGAGCTGGGAAGGAGTGCATTGGGTGGGGCAGATACAGAGGTGCAGGTGGAAACGTCTTTAAGTCTTTAACGTAGGCTAACTGACCAGGGGGTGGCGGGGGGTGGCCTAGGAGCTGGTCTGGCTTGCTGAAAACCCTGCGTTTCTCTTTGGTTGCTAGCAGCTGGTAGGCATTCCAAAAATGTTTGTTGAATTAATGGTAAATTCAGGTTTACAAATAAGGCTATTTTCCCCATCCTAAGGTTGTTCTGTAGGACCTGTCAGTGTGGTGGAGTAGTCAGAGCCACCTGAATGAACCTTTCTGAAATCAGCAGAAGAAATGAACCTTTTCTAGGTTTCCCTTTGGTTGACTTTTTTTTTTTTTAATATTTTATTTATTTGATAGAGCAGGAGAGCACAAGCAGGAGGCACAGCAGGGAGATGGAGAGGGAGAAGCAGGCTCCTCGCTGAGCAGGGAGCCCGATGTGGGACTCAGTCCCAGGACCCCGGGATCGTGACCTGAGCTGAAGGTAGACGCTTCACCGACGGAGCCACCCAGGCACCCCACCCTTTGGTTGACTTTAACCGTCAGCCGATGATAACATTGGTGGTTCTCTTGATGCCAACAGTTCTCGGGCTTTTTTAATATTCAATAAATGAGATGTGACAGTGAGAATTAAGAATGCTCAGAGGTCACATCTCTTCACATTTGATGCCTCAGCCGGGTCGTATTAAAAATCCCAGCCGAGCATGGTGGTGCGTCCGGTCCCTGGCCCCTCGGGAGGCTGAGGGGGGCACGGCTTGAGCTCGGGAGTTTGGGGTGTAGTGTGCCATGCCGGTCAGGTGTCCAGGCTCAGTTCCGCACCAACACGGTGACCTGCAGGAGTGGGGGACCACCCGGTTACCTAAGGAGGGGTGAACCTGCCCAGGGCGGAACAGAGCAGGTCAGCAGGGGGATGACTCCTGTCAATAGCCGAGGAGCTGCAGCCTGGGCAACATAGCCAGATGCCCGTAAAAAATAAATTTCAGGAAATCACTACACTTCATGCTGTTAATATACATCGGAGAGCTTGAAATGCTAATTGGAACCTTAACATTGAAGTAATCGGTGTTTGATCATGATGTTCCTGTTCTATCCCTGCACGCTGCGTTGTGTTAGCTGGATGGAGATTCATCAAACTGCAGGGAAGGGAAAGGTGGCTAACCACAGGTGGTGGGAGTCAGCGCCTCCTCACTAATGGCTCTGTTGGCGAAGATGCTGGAGCGTTTCGTCTCAGGGGGAGGGGGAGCTGCTTATTTCATGACCACATTCGCCTCTTCTGTCTCCTCCTGTAGCATATTCTCATCTGCCCTTCGTCTACGTGAAGCTTAACAGTTAATGTTGAAGAAATGGTTCTCTTTTGAAAATCCTCTCTTCTATTGTATTTACTTCGATTCAGATGAAGGAATAAGCTAACTGGATGGGACAAAATGAATACACAGAAAGTGAAACTTGGGATCATAACGCTTCTCCTCACAGAGGAGGCCGTTCACACCAAATCACTGGGAACCCGTGAGTGCCACCTAGTACGAGTGCCAGATCCTGGGGCGCCCAGCCCAGGCCTGCGTAATAGGCCCCTCCCTTCCCTCCTGAGCCCAAGCAGGTGGCGGCTTCTATATAGAATCATTAAAGATTTTTTTAGCAGGAGAATATTATGATTAAAAAATTTTTTAAAAGATTTATATATTTATTTTTAGAGAGAGAGAAAGAATGGGGGGGGCAGCGGGAGAGGGAAACCCAAGCGGACTCCACATTGAGTGCGGCGCCTGACACGGGGCTCAGTCTCCCGACCCTGCGACTACAGCCCTGAGCACACGACAGATCTCATGCGACTCTCTTATGGTTATAAGTAATGGGAATCCTCTGCTCGAGGAAAGGAAACTCACTGGCTTATGTCACTGGAAGCCCAAGGGCTAGATCCAGGGGTTCATACGATAGCATCTGTGAGGTGCCACGTCTGTGTTGACTTCCCGCAAGGACAGGCTCTCTCTTGCAGAGCTTTACAGGACTCTCAGGCTCAGCACCCCAGCTGAGGGCACTCCCTTTCCTCCTCTGAGGCTCTCTTGGGCTTGTTTGTGTCATGAGCCCATCCCTGAGCCGATCACTGTTCCCAGGGGTATAAGGTACCTTGACTGGAAATACTGAGCCTGGTACATCCCCCCGGGACAGAGGGGCCCACGCAGAAGGATGTCGTCACCAGGTTTGGGGTGAAGGGCGGGAGCAGTTCTTGAAAACAAAAAGATGCTATGCAGGCAAAAAAAAAAGACCCCCACATAAATCACAGAGGGCGCTGGTGGGAGGAATAGGTTTTCCAGAGGAAGGTTATCAGAGAGAGCATGGAGGAAGAGCTGTTGGTGTATAGAGAGATAAGAACCAGAAACTCGGGTGTTTAACTCTCCACAGTTCTGGCTTCTTCATTCTGCTTCACCTTTCCATTAATTTTATTTTTCCTTTATTAAAAAATTTCACTTTGATGGTAGTACGTTCGGAGCCAGTTACTCCTCACAGCCCCTGGATGAGAGTTGGCCAAGGTAAGCAAGCTGTTTTAAAAGCTATGGTGGGCACGTGTTGTTTGTCGATTTCACTTTCTCTTATCTACCTTGAATATGGTTTTGGAAATTTCTGATATGAATCATAGACTCTTGTTTTCTCTTAGAAAACGTAGGTCTTTCAGGTAGACTCATAGGCTGATATGGAAGTCTAAGATGAAAAATCATTTTAAAAATCTAGATCTTCATATTTAAAATCAAATGGAAACACACTTGGACTACATCTACCAGTAGGATACCCTGATTTGGTATTCTTTTATTTTTTTTTATTTTTTTAAAATATATTTTTTAAAGATTTTATTTATTTATTTGAGAGAGAGAGAATGAGAGAGAGAGAGCACGAGAGGGAAGAGGGTCAGAGGGAGAAGCAGACTCCCCGATGAGCAGGGAGCCCGATGCGGGACTCGATCCCGGGACTCCGGGATCGTGACCTGAGCCGAAGGCAGTCGCTTAACCGACTGAGCCACCCAGGCGCCCCGGTATTCTTTCATTTGAGACATGGAAAAATAACTGTCTTCGCTCAGGGTGTCTTAGCCGCTGGAAGGAGTGAAAGATTTAATAAGCTTCTCAAAATGTAATTTGCACAGTGGATTTGATTTAGGGTCTCTGAGTATTTTTGTATACAGAGGATATATGCCCCCCAAAATTGAGTATTTTTGAGTATAGAGGGTGACAGAACCTAAAACTAACTGCAAAGACGGGTGTATCCATTGCTTGTGTGGTATCACTCTCAGATCACCAAGTCAGATTTAGGAGACATTGAAGTGTACGTATCAAAAAAGAGACATTCAAAGTGCTCTCTGCGTTGAGGTTGACTCTCCATCCACCCTCTGGGCAAACCCTGACCGCGCACTTACGGTGAATAACGTAGTCAGGACCTGGGAAGTCCGTATGAGGATGAGTAACAGCAGGCTCCCGCCTCCGGGCGGGTCTCGGCTGCCCCCAAGAATCCCGGGATCCAAGGTCGTGGGGTCGATACGATATGGTATGTTCGGTCATAAAAAGACATCTCCAGACCGATTTTCGAAAATTTGTATCCAAGGAAAAGGTGTCTGCAGCTGCCCAGAGCACCGGGAGTAGTGAGAGAAGTATTTTCGTGAACCGGACACCTGAGCCAGCTGTGTCCCTCCTCACGGCTGTCTCTGGGAAGGCACTTTTCACCTCCGGATTGTCAGGGCTCCCCCTGCACACACTCTCGGGGTGTGTGCTGAGCAGTGACTTTTTACACATCTGGACTGAGACCTCGTATCCCCTAGAGAGGAGTCGGTCATAGATTTTGAACTATTTCAAAGATGCTTGTCTGCCCTTTTTAAGACAAAACAAAACCAAAGCTCCATATATGCCTCGCTGGCTAATCCTGTTCTCATGGACTTGTGGTGGTTTTTAATCATGGAAATCAGGAATCATAGGAATCGGAGAGATCACTCAGTCTGACCTCATTTTAACGATGTTGAGCAAAATGAACGAGGCATGGAGTGTTTGAAGTGACTTTGCCCAGGTGAGTAGAAGAGCCAGTTCTCAAACTCAGGCCCGAGGCTCCCCTTTGCTCCTGTGAATTGAATGTCTTTACTTTTTCTGTCATTCTGGTTTTTAAAGGCAGCAGCATCCTTGGAAAGAAGAAAAGCACCCTGGATTCAGGCTGACATCTGCTCTTAACAGGTACCCGGGTTGATTCCTAGTAGAAAGAAATTTAAAGACGACCAATTTGATTGTCCTGATGTTCTTTATATATTATCCAGTTGCCAGAGGGTATTCATGTCACATGTGTTTATAGGAAGTATTTTTTTAGCCTAGATCTCCCGCCATTTATTGACTGTCTGCACGGATAGTACCGAATACCTAGAGGGGGTCCCGGGGGGACTACAGGGCTGGCTCTTACTGTGTGACTTTGACTAAGTTACATAACTTCTCTGTGCCCCGGTTTACTCATCTGGAAAAGGTAGATAACAATACCTCTCTCACCCTGTGAGGGTGGTGGGTGGCTGTGAGGATCAGCTAAGATTTATAAGAAACGGGGGAAGCATTAGCACTCAGTCAACGTTAGCTCGTGTCGTGATCGACCTGGGCTGGACTCCAGGGGTGAGTGTTCTGTGGAGGTCAGTGTTTTCAATCCTGACAGCAGCCTTCAAGAATGAATATTATTTTCTGTTTTAAGAGATTAAATGACCTGTCCAAGGCAACGTAGCTAACACGTGATGGAACTGGGATTTTTTTTTTAAACTGTTTATAGTGCAAAATATAAAACACACAAAAGAGAAAAGCATTGCTAGAAGGCCCCGTGCCCACGCTTCGGCTTTGGTCGTCATCTGAGTACTGCCGTAAACCCCCGCCGCAGCCCCGCTAGGTAGACTGTTGCACCTGTAAACGTCTCTAACAGGAAAGGTTGCTAAGAACTTCTTTTAAAGAAAACACAACCACAATGCCATTATTACACTTAACAAAATTAACAGCGATTCCTTACTATTAGCCAATACCCAGGCTATATACAGATTTTCCCAGTTGTCTGTCTGCATTTGATTGATACTCTCTTGCACCTCTTTGCATCTCTAAAGGAGCTGGAATCCAAACCCGGGGGTCTCTCATCCCAGGGTCCGTACTCTTCCTGCTGCCTCACACGGCTTCCGAACCCTCCCCCGCTCCCCGACCCTTGTCTGAACACAGCAACTGCCGCGGTGCCCATGAGGCTGTCACCTGGAACAGACCACAGAGAAGCATGTTAGGCTAATTTGAAGTCTCTCACAAGTTCTTTTTATGGCAGATAGTTTGACCCTTGGATGAGAAAAAGTAAATAATCATCCCTTACAGCTAAGGCTATGCAGAAATTGGAGCCATCTGGGGCAATTTCCGAAATTTGCTATATATCAGGGGTTCCCAGACTTTTTGTCTGAGGACTCCTTTACAGTCTTAAAAAACCACTGAGGCCCTCCAAGAGTGTTTGCGTACATGGCTGTGGCTGATATTTATCTATTGATATTGGAAATGAAATTGAGAGATTTATAAAGGATACTTGTTAATTTAAAAATTAAAAAATAGCAGTAATAAACTCATCACATGTCAACATAAAAGGTACCTTCTTTTAGGAAGCGCAGTTATGTTTTCTGAAACAAAGAAGACTTTATTGAGAAGAGTGGCATTGTTGTACCTTTTACAAAGCTCTTGAAGATAGCTGGCTTCTCTGTTTATGCGTTCCATCCACGGTGACCTCACAGCCTCACTGCTGGCAACTCTGCCGTGCTCGTAGGAGAATGAGAGCGGAAGGGCAAAGAACGTTCAGTATTATTTTCAAAGTTGTCTCGACCTTGCATGCTCCCTGAACGACTGCTGTCAGGGACCCTTCATACAGGAGGATTTACTCTCAGATGGAGAGAATCTGGTGCAGAGAACGTGCTGGTCCCAGCTGTCTTCTGGGTTGCAAGGGAGAATGGGAAGCTCCTTAGGGGAAGCTGTGAGTCCAAGCTCTGCATTGTTGAAATAGATCATTATGCCCTTAGCCTCAAAGTGTAAGACCATACAGGTACAGATTAAAATCTTTTTGGGTGTGGGCGATCCTCAGAGGCTGTTACCGATGTGAGGGACTTCAGGTAGGTTCAGACTCCTCATCTTAAGGGTGCTTGACTTCTCTCCTTTGGTAATTTGCAGCAAACAATATTGCATTCTTACTAAGGAAAAATGGATTTTCAGTAAGACTCTCTCCTCCTCCCCTTAGGACCAATTCTGATTCCGCTCTTCACACGAGTGCTCTGAGCGCCAAGCCCCAGGACCCCTATGGAGGAGGGGGCCAGTCGGCCTGGCCTGCCCCATACATGGGTAAGACACACAGGCCCCTGCTCACAGCGTCTGTGCTTTCTCATTCTGTTTGGAATGACTCGAGCTCCGGGATTTGGCCCTCAGTCACCTCTGTTGGCCACGTGAACCACTCTTGATGCGTCTTCCTTTCCCTGTCTCTTCCTCTCTGATCTACCCCAGCCTACCTGACCAACACTCATGGCTTTGTTGTCACTTCCGTGGGGCCATCCTTGACCTTCCTCCCTTTGCCAGCCCGGAACTACCCGTGTCCTTGTCACATGCCAGAGTTCCTCCGGGCTCAGGCCTGTCTTGGCACCTGTGCCACTCGACTGTCTTCTCTCCCCCTGCTCAGTGGGGATTTCTTGAAAAGTCAGCATCTTAATGGTCTCACCGCCAGCGCGGTGCCCGGCACAGAGGAACCCTCAGTGATGGAGAAATTACCCAGTGGCTTGCAGGCACAGAGCCCTTGCTAGAACACACGCTGGGTGCTGACATCTCACCTGCCAGGAACCGAACCTGAACCTGGCTCGCTGAGACGCACTCCACGCCTGCCTTTCCTTCTGGGGGTGATAATCTAGTAGGAACAATGGTCTTGAATTACCCGTTTCATATGCAGATTGACTCTTGTCCACAAACAGGGCTAGGTGTTTGGTCTTAAACCTGGAATAAGTAAATCTTGGTCAAGATAACCCAGGCTTTCTCGTCGTCTTTATTTTTCAGACCATTTGAACCCGAAATAGTCTCTGTTCGGAGAACGTGCAAGGTCTTGTTTCCTTGCACATAGTAGGGGCGGGATTTAGTAATAACTGTCGCCGTATCTCTTCCCTTGATGGAATTCATAGATGACCGCCTTTGCCTAAACATTCCCTTACTTTTCAAGTGTGAGATCTACGAGAGTCGGTCTGGGCCATCTAGCCATGTTTCCCCCCATGGGAATGGGAGCGTCAAGCTGGCACAATGTGGGAACTGGACGGGGAGCCTACTGCTCACTGCTTAGAGGAGTGGGGTCTATGGGGAGAGGTGCTAGTTTAGCTCCAGGAGAGGCAGATACAGGAGCATATAAACAAAGGCCAGAAAGGCAGAGACTGTGATCACTGGGGGTGCCAGGAAGTACAGCGACATCCTGGTCTCCCTGGATGGGGAGGGAACCAGGTGGATGGGTTTTGACCCTGGAGCCCTGGATACAGAGCTGCCTCTCTGCCTCTTCCATTGCTTCGTTTCTCTTGTCCTATCTGCAAAGTTTGTGCTTCTGCAGAAAGAGCCAGAAGCGTGGATCGCAGAAGGCAACCATAGGTGATTTAAATAAAGAGCCTTTCAGGCCTGCACGCAGAGAGAAAAAGCGCAGAAAGGGATTAACTGGGTGCAGTATTTATGCCAGGAGCCCTGTAGCCTTTGAGGGGAGAGAGGAGAGATGTCGGAAGGGGTGCATGAGGAGGAATCAGGCAGAACTATGTCAGTGTTGCCCCTGGCAGACAGAGCAAGAAAGAAATCCGGGAGGAGAATTCCTGGGTTGACTTGAGAATCGAGGTGGTCACTCCTTGTCAAGTCAGCGGCTGGAGGTCGTGGGTCCGCAGCGTCTGACGGGCGCGGGGGGTGTGGGGGGGTGTGGGCGGGCCCCCAGCTCCAGCGTCCGAGCCGTGGGCCTGCTCGTGCACACTTGCCGTGCAAGTACAGCAGAGCTCAGAAACACGGCCAAATATGGATGTGTTTACGTGGGAAAGCCAGTGTGTTTAAAATATTATTCAAGTCTCCAAGGATGGGGATTATTTCTGGAGAATTATATTTGTTGGTGGGAGCTATTTTAAATGGTTTCGTGTATTTTCCCCCTGTAATTCATTAAAAGTTTTTCATTTTCTTTCCTTTTGGATTTTAAAAATACCAGCTAACTTTGCAAAAAGGTATTTATTATAGAACCAACCAAATAAAGTAAAGATTTAAAAAGCAATGGGAAAATACAATTGAAGCCCAGGATTCGGGCTCTAGCAGAAGTAATGGTAATTGCTCTTTCCCTGGGAATCCTTCCTGAGCAGAATGATGCAGCCTCTGTGTTCCCACTATCTGTTTGTTTGTTTCTTTGCAAGCTGATGATAAGAGAGCATCTGCTCTTACTTAACCACATGAGTAATAAACTGGTACGTCCACGAGCAGGAGTTTGTGTCCTCAGAGAATAAAGCCATTAGTCTGTTCATGCTTCGTAATTTTCACAATGGTTATTGAGTTGCATGACAATTAGGTGTCAGTGGTAAGTGGTCGATGTAAATGACAGGAATAAGCTTATACAACCAGACAAGGTTTTTAGTTTCTTCTCATTTCATTATCCAGAATCTGTGAAGAGAAGCGATGACCAGATTTCCCTGGCGACAGGTGTAGTTTGCCATTTCACATGCACACTGCCGGGCAAGCGTAAGGGCTCCCTGTGGCCCTGGCTGTGTCCCATAGCCCAGAACTGTCCCCTAACAGCCCTCCGTTCCCACGTGGTCATGGAGGTGGGGGCTGGGGTGGTCCCTGTCCTTTCCGGGAACAGTCTAGAGCTCAGGACCGAAGAGTGTGGGAGAATTGTCTTCTCTGCACCCACAGCTGTAGATAGATAATGAGTTGTACCAGCTTTGGGAACCGTAGCCCCAAGCTCCTCCCCTGGGGAAGAGGCAGGTCTTGGACCTCCGTGACCTGTCAGCAGGCAAACGCTATGACCCGCATGGTTAAGGAGAAGGTCTAAAATGCAAACAACCCCAAAGGAAGTGAGCCTGTTAATGACCCCTGATTGCACAGAGAGGACAGAGAGGGGAGGGCACAGGCATCCCAGATCTGAAGAGGGGCCGAAAGCATCACCCAGCTGGCAAGAGTGCCCAAGTGGGGAGGCTGAAGCCCCAGACGCTTGTTGTGAAGGGACCCTGCTCTGCAAATCCAGCCGGTGCGAGGAGTCTAGATCTGTCAGGCAGGGGAGCGGGTAGAGGGTACATGGTCTGTGTTGCACTCGGGAGGTCAGCGATCAGCGGCTCGGAGGCCTCCAGGGTGCTCGGAACCCAGATGCAGCCCTGGCCGCGGCCACCCCTTAGCCCTGTGGGACGGATGTGAGTGAGTTTCCTCTGTTTCCAGATGTCCAGTCACAAAGCGTTCCCTTTTTAGTTTTAACGCTTTATTTCTAGTTATATCCTACAGTATTTTGTGACCCAGTAATAAAAGTCCAGGCGTGGCTACGCCGGTTCTGCGTTAGCTTGGCGCCCACACAGCAGTTAGCGCCACCACCCTTGTTCTGCTTACCGGGGCGCTAAACCCGGGAGCCGGGTGTCTGTGATCACCCTCATTCCCGCAGCCCTCACACCGTCAGCAGCCAAGCCCCGGCGCTCCTGCCCCGCAGCGAGCCTCCGAGGGCCCCTTTCCTGTCCTCATGCCCGGCCCCTCCTTCCTTCTTGCCTGGACTAGCCTCCCGGTTCCCCACATCGTCTCCCTGCCTTGGGGGCCTTCCCCTTCCATCTGTCCCGCCCCCCGCCGCTAGAACACTCTCTCCAGAGCTCAGCTGTAATCCTGTCAGTCCTGTTTCCTGCGTCCTGCCGAGCTACCGGCAGCCTGCTTCAGTGCAGCCCCCTCTGCCGTGCCTCTCGTCTCATGCTCCAGCCCGACACCGTTCCTGCTCCTGCCAGACACACTCGGCCTCCCCTTCCCTCTCCTCCTCCTCCCGTCTCTGCACTGGGGCGTCCCCTTCCGCCTCACTGCCCAGAGTCCGCATCCCTCCAGCCGTCGGACATTCTGGAGGCACACAGGCCCGACCACGCATGGTGCGGTCTCGGGGCTGCTCTGAGGACGACGCGGACTGCCTCACAGTGCTGTGAAGCCTGGCCCGGAGGACGTGACCCGTAATGCTGGCTCTTAACTATTGCCATCCTCGTCATTATCCTTCAGGGCCTAATTCACGTACCACTTCCTCCATGAAGCCTTCCTCCTGTGCCCGTCTGAGGGAGAGCGGTGGCACTAACGGGAGAGCAGGTGGGGTTTCTGCTTGCCACTCAGTTCCGTCAGGTAGCCCTCAGCTGGGCCCCCGTGTTTCAGGGCCAGGTCGGCCTGACTGAGGGAGCCGAGGGTGTTGGGGTCTTGATAATGAACAGGTGTTGCAACATACCATACCAGGTTGCTGTTTATTATTTGTAACGGGATAATCACTGTTTCGTGGTCAGAATGGTCAAGTTCCCAGCCCCTTCCCAAGATGAGGGCTCCAAGGAAGACAAGAGATGAATCCGAAGTTTCTCTCCCCTCCTCCTGACAGTGCTGACTGTAGAGCTTCACCTTTTGTCTCTCGGCACCTCATTTTCTGATGTTCTGCTCACCTTACTTTCTTTGTTTTTTGTTTGTTTGAAAATTTTATTTTATTTATTTTTATTGAGTGGGCTCCATGCTGGGTGTGGAGCCCAACATGGGGCTTGAACTCATGACTCTGAGATCAAGACCCGGACTGAGATCAAGAGTGGAATGCTTAACCGACTGAGCCACCCAGGCGCCCCTTAAGATTTTAAAGTACTCTCTCTATCCAGTGTGGTGCTCGAACTCACGACCCCAAGGTCAAAAGTTGTATGGTCTTCCCGCTGAGCCAGCTGGGCAGCCCTCACCTTGCTTTCTCCGGATGTGTCAAATCGGGATTAAGCTCTGGCCTTGTCCAGGTCCCTCAGTAAGCAGGCCAAGGACGGTCTGCGGACAGTCCTCAGAGGTGATGGTTAAAAACAGATTCCGGGGCCCATTCTCACACCCTCTGAATCAGTCTTTGAGGCTTGGGCCCACGAAGCTGCATTTTAACAGGCTTACCCAAGTCTTCCCGTGCACTAAAATAAAGTCTTCAATTACTAACTTAGGTTCTGCTTCCATGGGCTGAGAGAAGTTCTGTCTTTATGAGTATGCTTAATTTATCAACCTGTTGGTGCTCCTGGGGATTTTCAGTGTTGCCCCTGCCCCTGGGCTCCACCGAAATCGTCTGTCTTCTACCTGTTTTAGAGAATTTGCTTCCGCGTTCCAACTTTTCACCCGCGCTCTACCACCTGGCCACGCCTAGCACTCCCTCAGTGCAGGAACTTGACGGATGCATGTTGAATGAATGATCATTAGACCTTGTGTGGAAGCTGTAGTGGCTCATCAGGTTAACCGATAGACTGAGCATCTCCAGAAACTTTATCTAAACTTTAAGCAAGCACTTAAGTATATTTAAAGGCCCAGAACTTAAAACTTTGGCCTGATTTTATACTGAAAACTCATTTAGTGCGTTTGATTGTCTCCAAGGTGGATGGTCACACATCACATTCTTGGCATAATTCATGGGTTTTAGCTTAGAGCAATGGAAAATATTATACTTTGTAATCTGGGGTATGTTTTATGGATTAAATATATTTGATTCAGCCAGAATTTATTCCAAGTCAAATGTTTACAACTTTGTGAATAGCTCTCATACCCGCTATTTGAATTGACAGAGACTGCAGATAAACTTCTTTTAGAAAATAATTTGATTATTTGCAAGCAAGATATATATAACAACATACAATATGGGACTTGTAGTCTGTCCCTCTAGACATGCATGGTACGTGTGAAACAGTCACGTAGACTTTTGGAGTTACCTGCCCTTCCCCACCACCACAACTTACAAGAGTTTCAATCTGTATTTTTTTATTTTGTGATTTGAATAGAGGTTCTCAGACTGCGTATATTGTTCTTTCAGGACAGGCAGTTAAAAAAAATTAAGACTGAGATCATTTTAAAGGAAAAGTAGAAAGGAGCCAACTTTAGACTCAAATAGGCCATACCTATTTTAATTTTAGTAGAAACACTAATGGACCTTGAATGAGCATCAGTGTACCAAAATTGCCTTGGAATTTTCACAATTCTATTTCAAATCAGAAAGAGTCACTAATTCTTAGATAAAATTGAAAGCACCACATAAAAGTTGTTTTTTTTTTTCTTTCCCACCAGGTTTCTGTGATGGTGAGAACGATGTACATGGGGAAGGTATGAACTGCTTTCACCTACCGGCGCTGAGCGAGATGCTGACCGCAGTGTCTCTAGCCTCCCTTCATGCTCCCGAAACTCCTGTTTTCAGGACTTCCCCAAGTGCCGATGGCAGCTGATCGGTTCACTTTTCTAAGAGGCTGTATAAAATCCAGGCTAGCCACAATCAAGGGCACAGGAGAGGAACCGTGTACTTGGATCACAAAGACTCCCTGTCATCCGAGTGCCCACACTCCTGTGGTCACACGGTTGTGCAGGGAAGCTAAAGTTGTAACCACATGAAAATATGAATGAATCGGTCGCTCAGACCCTTAGTTATCCCAAGACCCTTTCCTTCTCAGCTGTCTGTCTCTTCCTACTTTAGAAAGTTTTGCAAGTCAGTGATTGACCAACGTAAGTAAACAATGCCAGAGAAAGGCAAATTGATTGCAAAACGAAATTGCAGAAATTATAGGAGATAACTGAGTTTCATAAAGCCAGTTGATGTTGGAGATCTACCGAGATGACACTGAGAGCCAGTGACAAATGAGTGGCACAGTTCTTTTATTCATTCGGCACCAGGCACTGTTTTCTTTCTTTGAATCTTTATAACCTCAAATTTGACTTGGCCAAATAAGCTCTTCAGAAGAGAGCTTGAATACCAGGATTAAGAGAGACACCTGGGAGCGTGGGGGCACCCCAGAATATCCGGGCAGACATGACGGCCGTCTTCCTGGCACCGAGTAAAGAGCATTGCATCTCAGAATTTGCTCTGCAACTTTGGTCTCTGTTTCAAGTGACTTCTTTCCGGGGTCTGTTATCCTTGGGTGCACGGACTGCCCTGTGTGGGGCTAAGACGGGGCAGCCGTGACCCTCACCAAGACCTGACAGCATCTGTAGTTTCAAGCAGTCACCAGTGTCTCTCGTGATGCACCCTCTTCCTGAGATCAGATGGCATGATCCCCGTTTCTCCCGGCCAGACAGAGAACGATAACGCAGAAAACCCTGGAATGGTCCCTCGGCGCAGAGCTGGCCATCCTGCGGCTCTGCCTTAAGCCCTCTGGGTTCTCCGTTCCTGTCCACGCCCCGCTCCCAGCCCATCACCAAGCAGCCTCACGGCCGCCCCGTCTCCCCTGTGGTGTTCCTCTTCTCCTGACTGTCCTCATTTCGTCCCTCCTGGGCCACTGTGGTCCCTCCCCATCCCATCGGCTTCCACGCTCTCCTTGCCAAGCTTGCGGGGCCCGCTGATCTGGCCTCAACCTTCTAAACCTGATCTCCTGCCTGTCCTTTACTTAGGCCAAGCTCCACTGAGAAGAGCGGCTCGACTCCATAGTTGCCCACCGTTTCCTCGCTTCTAGGCCTTTTTTTCTTCTCTCTCCATCTCAGGAATGCCCTCTTCCTGTGCCTCCAAAGGCCTTCGCCCCGCCCGGCTGCAGAGGCCCGCACCGACTCTTCCCTGTCTACACCACAGCAGCCCTGCACCCTTGGGTTCTCGCTGCTCCTTGCAGTCCTGGGCTGAATCCATGTCTCACTCCTCTGTGGGGTCCCCACAGACATGCTCACAGCCCCTTCTCTAGTACACGGTCAATGCATATGTATCATACCAGTCATTGTTTTTGCAAAGATAATTTGGCCAAGGGTGGGATGGCTGCCTTCTAAATGCAGTGAATATGCGTTTTCTCCCCCCCCCCCCCCTTTAGTGCTATCTTTCCCGGGCCCATTGAAAGAAGAGAATCTGTTAAACGTTCCCAAGCCACTGCCAAAACAACTGTGGGAGACCAAGGAGGTAGGGGAGCAGTCTGTTTGTTATTTGAATATTTACACTTGTGAGATCATTGTAAAGTCTTGCAGTGGGAGAAATAAGAAGAATTGAGAAAAAAGGAAGTGAGGATGTCAGGGGACAGAGATGAAAGAATATATTAGGGAATGATGGTTTAAATGAAACTGACCACAATTTTTTTGATGAATTAGTACAGTGATCTCTTGACTTACAATTTTCATGTGAATTTACTCATGCAGAAGAACCTATCCGTCCTTGACTCCTCATTCATGTTCTTAAAAGCTCTGAGGCCTGTGACCAGTCATAGGCAGATTTTTCTGTTTTAGAGCCAAACCTTCTCCCCGTCACCAGCTTCTGTGCGGAATTGCTGGTTTACCAGATATCCGTTTCTTTGATGAAGGGTATTTGACCTGAGTCCTCAGGGAGTCAGTAAGTCAATCATCTGTTCTGTGATTTCTCTGAGGCTCTTGAGTATTTGCATGTACAGCTGACCACCACCACAGCTGTCTGTGAACCTCACCCACTGTGGAAGGAGCATGGCCCCATGGTACTTGACTTGGCCTTTCTTCCCATAGGGAAGCTGTGTTTCCTTTGAAAGAAAACAGGTCATCTGTTCCAGCGTTAGTGATGCTCTGTTGCAACTGTTTGTGCTGCCTCATGGTCAGATTCCAGTTTCTTCTGCCAGATCTATCAAAGTCATCATTAGCCTTAAAGGGGGGCTTGAAAGGACCTTTTTTTTTTTTTTTTTGGTAAAAGCAAGATGTATATAATGTTTTTTGTCTTTTTGGGAGGGGAGGGGGAGATATAATTTTAAATGCACGTACTTCGGGGCGTCTGGCTGGCTCAGTCGGAAGAGTACTCGAGACTCTTGATCTCGGGGTCACGAGTTCGAGCCCCATGTCGGGTGTAGAGATGACTTAAATAAACTTAAAAAAAATTAACATACCAAACAGAGGAGAAACAGTCACACTGTCCTTGTGGCCGTGGGAGGCACAGGTGGTTTTGGAGGCTTTTATTGGAGGACGGCCCTATCTTCTCCAGCGGGAAGGGCAGCAGCACCCACTCTTCCCCAGGTGCCAGGGACTGCTCTCTCCGGAAGGAGGTGTTCACCCTACTTCTTAGGGATTTGCAGCACTCCATAAATCATTTCTGGGAGAAGAGTTGAGTCAGTGGTACATTCATTTTCCCCAGCATCTATTTATCGAGTCCCCGGCACCAGGTGCTCTAGCTGCAGGGATAGTACAATGAACAACATAAAAAACCCTGCCCTGTTGAAGCTTATGTTCTAGTTGAAATACGTGTTTCCTTCTGACATTAATTTCCTTCTTCTTCACCCTGTTTTTTTCTGTTTTCTTCTTTTCCTCTGAGGCCAATTGGAAAAGTAATGCTCATTTAGAAACTCTCTCTATAAAACATTGGCCTTTTTGAGGGAAATAATATTCACCTAGAAGATAAATTAACAAGGCAAAAATTAAGAAAACTCACGAAGGTCATGCCTCCCTTGTGCCAGGAAAAGTCTAGTCCGAATTGAAGTAGCTGTTGTGTGCAGATGCTCTCGCTTGCGCCGACTGGAGCCGCAAGACACAAAGATACTTTTAAAAAACTTGAATTTGACTTTGCAGTGAGTAAGGCCGGGTTTCTGTGTCTCTCCCCAGATTCAGTCCCTGTCAGGGCGCCCTCGATCCTGTGATGTTGGAGGCGGCAAGTAAGTAATGTTCTTCCTGTTCGAGGCTCAGAGACTTTCCCAAAGGTTTTCCTGAAGGAAAGTCTTATGACTTTGTCCCAAAACTCTGAGAAACTTCACTTGTTATGTGTAACTTGGAGGTCATCCGGACGTTCACAAAACAACAGCTCCCTTTGGTACTCATTTTTCATTTGTTTAAAGTAATTAAGTTACATAAGGGCGCCAGCAAGTAAAACGGCCATAAATACACTAGAGCATAGCATGGCCGGGCATCGGTGAACACACAGCCGGGCCCTGGAAGCAGGGGCGCCCAGAGAAGCCACCAGCCTCGCGCCCGTGGCCGATTGACAGCGTGTCTGTGAACATGCTGCATGCCACCAAAACCGTTCACGGACACGTGATAAACTTCCCATCAGGTGTATTTTACCGCCGTTCTTAAAAATCAGCGGAAGGTGAGTAAAGGAAAATTTGCAAATATAGAAAATGCTTACGAAGCCACTACTCAGCGTATTTAGTAGCGTTCAGCTCTACTCCCTGGAAGATTGCAATTGCAGACAGCTTGCAAAGATAGGCATGGTAGCCACATGGATGAGGAAGCGTGTGAGGAGATTGGGACAAAGGACGGGTGGGGGGAGCTGAGAGCTAATGCAGCACCCACGTCTGCCCCGGGGCATGGGTTTCGGGGTGCACAGCAGTGCTCGCCGGGGAGGAGCTGCTGCTCCTGGGCCATGGCTGCCTGGAAGAACTTTCTTTGGACAGGACGGACCCCTGGGGACCCGAGGGAACTGTGTGCCCGAGGCCGGTTACCACGGTGTGCTCAGGGCTCTGCCACCTCTTGAACTGAAACCAGCTCCGAAGCAGCAACTCCTTCCGGGGCCAGAATAATGTGGTTTGAAAATGGGACCCTTGCACGATCTCTCTGAGGACGAGCACACACTTCAGAAGTCTGTGGATGCAATAAATCTCCTTCAGGCCGTCCTTAAATATTATTTGCCCAGCAAAGCGTTCCATGAGTCTTTGACAGCGGTTCATTCAGGGTGTTCCCTACTTTTCTTTTTTTGGCTAAACATAAACTCCTGCGATGAAGAGTCCACTGAGCTGAGCTGAGGATTGACCTTCTCTTCAAAAAGTCCAAAGGCCCGCCGGGACGCTTAGCTGGACAGAAGACCGCACACCTCGGGGTGCGGGGCGTCCCCACAGAGAGGGCTAAGATTCTCCTCGAGAACCCTGACAGTTGAGTGATCAGTGCTCTGAAGGCCTGCGTTCCGGAACGGGGCCACAATATTTGGCCACCCGTCCTCCCCGACCAGAGCTTTAAAGCAGGTGTTTCTCAGATACCGAGTGTTGTTTTCTTGCTCTTAGGTTAGAGGGAGAGTTCCATTCAGTGACTCGTATTCATTCAGGTACTTCTTGACCCCTAATTCCAGGTGCTGGGGTAGAGCCGTGAACAAAGCAGGTCAGATCCCTGCTTTCCAGGAGCTGATGCTCTAGCGGAGAGAGATAGGCAGCAGCAGTTAGGCAAACATGTCCTGTGTTGGTAAGCACCATGAAGAGAAAGAAAGCACGGTAACAGAGGCAAGCCCTCTCTTGATAAGATGCTGTGTGCCCAGAACCTGGGAGGAAGTGAAGGGGGCAGGGGCTCCAGGCAGGGGGACAGCAAGGGTAGAGACTGCGAGCCGGGGGTGCCTGGAGAGTAAGGAGGCCCTTGCCGCTTGCTCTGGACGTGAAGTAAGACGGATGTCATCAGAGGGTTTTGAACCCGGATATAGCACTACCTATCTCCTATCAGATTCAAGGGAGGACTCCGGCAGGTTGTAGGTATATTTGGAAAGTTACGATTTGTGTTTCTCTCGTCCAGAGAGAAAACTGTTTTGAATGTCACCAATGACCTGGTTCGCACCGGCCCCAGGGACTTTGTCCATCCTTGCTCCGTGCCGGTGGACCCTGCCTTCCCCGCTTCCTCCCCCTGCCTTCATTCCCGTCTGCCACCCATCAGTCAGAGAGCCTGTCCGCTGTCAGGCTGAGCAGCTCTGGCTTCTCAAGGTCATTTCTCTAGTCCTTGACCTTTAACCCTATAACCAATCTCCTACATCCAGCCCCTTGGAAAGACAGGGTATCACATTCGGTTTTTCTACCACCAGAATCTTTCTTCCTCCTCCGTCAGATTGGACCCCTTCCCTTCTTCCCCATGTCCCCCCAAGCCTGCACAGTTCTGCCAGCCCCCCTACCTGTACCAGGAAAAGGGGGGCCACCAGGGAGGCAGGCTCAGCTTCCCTCCTGCTCCGGATTCCCCTCGCCAGTGTGTCTTCCTAGTCTCGGAGACACAGGTGTCCTCCTGGCCAAGGCTGACCGCCCGACTCACTCCCTGGCCCTTGTCCGCACTGGCCTTTCTGAGGCCTCTCCCCCCCCCCCCCCCACCCCCTGCTCCCGGGTGTTCAGCCTCGCCTGCTCTACTAGGTTTTCTCGCGGCGTTTAAATGTACTTATTGAGGAGTTGGCACAGAAAAAGTCCTTCCTTAGCCCTGCATTCCCTTTTAATTACTTCCTGCTCGTTTCCAGAATTTCTTAGCCACACTCTCGAAAGAGTATTTGCTCTTGAGTCTTCTTCCCTTACTGCTTGTCCACTCCGCGCCCCACTGTGGCCTGGCCTCCACCCACACTGTTCCAAGGGAACTGTCCTCAAGAGACATCCCTGTTACGCGTCCTCTCGTCCTGTGGAAACTCAGTGTCTAAGACAGAATTCGTTATCCCCATAGCTCCCACCCGCGGCCCCAGTCTGCTTACACACCTCGGTGTCCCTAGGCCAGTGTCCCCATGCCGGAAGATCAGGAGGCCCTCTCCAGTAGTGCCTTCAGCGTCCCTCGACTCCATCCCCATGCTCTCCTGTGTCTCCTCGGACTCCTGAGCGGCAAAAGCCCCCACTCACCTCTGTGCCCCCAGGCTCTGCCCCCTGGGCCTTTCCTAACCTCCCCCATCCCTTAGCCACATGGTCCTCAGAAGTGTTGTGTCTTTTCCTGCTTCCAGCCTTCCCCTGGCTCCTTGTCAGTCCGAGCCTCGTGTGGTCTCTGCCTACCTGCCCAGGACCAGCGCCCTCACCACCGCCTCTCCTGAACTTGACCTTCCTGCCGTATTTCCTGTCGTATCTAAATTCCTCGAGCATGCTGTGCGGTTTCACACTTCCCAGCTTTGCCCGTGCCATGAGCTCTGCCTGAAGTGGTTTTCCCACCTAGACCCTCTGGGTCTTCGAACTCAGCCCAGGGAGCCTCCCAGCCCGCTGGTTAGCTCCTGCACACCTCACGCCGCCAGGCTCTGTCCTTGCATTACAGACTTGTGCCACGGGGCTGCCTCCCTGCCTTGTCCGAGTCTCTTGAGGCCCTGATGCCTGCAGCTGGTCCCTGGGAGGTGCTGTGTGGACGGCAGCATCCTCGGCGGAATCCATTACCCTCCCCTCACTGCTCTCTCCCTGGGTCAGGCCTGGCCCATCGCTGCCTCACTGTCTGCTCCGTTACGCTGTCCTCCACGCCGTGTCCACAGTGGTATTTCTGAAGGGTCATTCTCCAGCTTACACTGGGCTCCCTACCTCCCCCAGTCCCTGATCCGGACTCTCAGAACAGCACATCATCTTACCCTTGCTCACTTCACTCCCCTTCTAATCTCATCTCCTGCTCCCCACCCCTTCCTGGCTCTGCCCTGACGCCCTGGCCACGCCCGGCTGCTTCCCTGAAGCGTGAGCCCCCCTGTCAGGTGCTTGGTAAACTGTTAACTTTCCCAGCCCAGCCTGACACTGACAACTCCCGCGTCTCTTGTCCCTCATGGTCATCCCACCCCCATCGGCCCTGGCCCCGCATGCTTCCTTCCACATTGCAAGTGCTTGCTTTACCACCTCTCTGTCTCTCCTACTTGCCCATGAACTCCAAGAGCAGTGCCCTGAGACCTGGGCTAGGCGGCTCCTCCCAGAGCCCACACTTTAGAGACCCTGCTCCCGTGGAGTCTGGAGTCCAAGGGGCCACTGGGGACCACACCATCTGCCTGAGGGGCACCGGGCCGGGGGGACGTGGACTGTGGCCAGGGCTTGGCCTATAGGCTGGGATAGCTGCACGGGGGCCCTGTGGTGAGGAGCAGGCTGAGGACCATGGCCACCTCCCCTGTGTCCCCGTGCAGAACGTCCAGGAGCCGGAGGATTCTTCATTTCAGTCTGGCCTTCCAGGCTCTTACGGAGGTATAATTTGTCAGGGCAGAAACATAGAACATAGTTTATTTAAGGGTTTGTTCATTTGATTCATAACTTTTAGAAGTTTAAACAGATGGTATGTGGGCCTCCGTGCACACTCTTCCTCCAGGCCTGCAGATGTCAGGGGTGGGCCTGACCGTGAACCCACATGCCTGGCTCCTTGGTCTTTGTACCGCCAGCACTCAGCCCAGTGCCTGGCACACAGCGGATAAGTGAATGCTAACATCTCTTTCTCACTTTAAAATTGATGAAAACTGTAACCAGGTATATCTTGGAAGTATCTGCTTGATGCAGAGAGACTTGTGTGTGTGTGTGTATGGGAGAGATACTTTTTAAAGTCTAGCAAAAAGAAGCGTACAAATATAAAGCAGTGCCTCACATTGTATGTAGGGCTTTATAATTTTCAGAGAACTTTACACCCATAGTCTGATCTGGTCTCGGAAGATATTTCTGCAAAGTAGGCACAGCTGACGTCCTTAGTCTGATTTAACAGGTAAGGCAGTTGCCCTTCAGAGAGGGTAAGCCGAGGATGCAAGGTCTCAGAACGAGGGAGAGTCCAAGCCTACATAAGGACTTGGATGTTTGATACCCACGGCCTTTCTTTGACAAGTCTGTTCTATTCCCCAGCAACCAAATGCACTTTAGAAAGTAACACTTCTCTCTCTTTTTTTCAGTGGTTTTCCCCACAACGGTCAAAACATAGGCCTCTCACCCTTTCTGGGGACCCTGAACACCGGGGGGTCATTGCCAGATCTAACCAACCTCCACTACTCTGCACCCGTGCCAACCTCACTGGACACCAGTGACCACGTCTTTGGTAGTATGAGTGTGGGGAATAGTGTGAGCAACCTGCCAGCTGCTATGACTCACCTGGGCATAAGAAGCTCTTCTGGTAAGTGTCCCCCGCTCTGTGAGAACGTGCCCACGTACGTACCCTGGTGGCTTAATCATAGGTGGCCCCCAGTGAATCACTGAATGAGAATGGTTGCCTCTGAGTTAGAGATAGCTATGTACCTATTCTTAGAGCCCTTGACCCTGCTGACATTTCACTTTGGTGGTCTGTTTCTGCTGGATTCCATGAGCTCTGGGACGCTCTGCTAGACCTCCTTCTTTATTGTCTTCACCAGCCCAGGTGTCCTGGGACTTGGAGAGTAAGATGCGAGAGTCAAGAAAAAAGCGTCCATTCCATTCTGTGTTCACTGAACAATGTTAGTGGCTCTTATCAGCATGGGATGATGGTTTATCACTGCAGCTCTCTCTCTGGATCCCTCTGCTTTCCCATTGGATTTCAGAAGAGAATATTTTGAATTTTAGAACATTTATACTAGATGTGATGAAAACATTTTATACTCCATAGATAGGTATATTAAATAGAAATCTACCACAGTTTAAAATCACTGGTTCAGATTTTCAGAAGGGCTTAAGAGTCAGCATGTGGCTGTATGAAATTGCGGCCCATGTGACTTGGGTGTTACTGTACCGAGTTTGAGCGCCCGCAGCTCAGACCCCATGTTGAAACACGACTAAGTTTACTTGTGTCTCGACAGACGTTCTTGCAGATGTCTGAGGCCGGCGTTGATCTCTTACTCCCAGTGCTGCGGTCCAGCCCCCGGCTGTCCCAGTTCAAAGAGCTGTGGTGTAGACCATTTCCTTGGGAAGGGGTTGCCAGTGATGGTCCATCAGAGGGGGACATGCCTGCTGGTTTCCACTCTGGGTTCAACAGGACTTGTCCACACAAATCAGAATCCACCACTCACAGGAGAGAAGTCCCCTTTACAGCCGTCATCTGGAAGGTTCTCTAAAGCTTGCAGTGGCACTGCCATTGTCCCACATAATTTTAGGTTTGAAGAATTGATTTTAGAGATAACCTCTACTTACTCACTTAGGTCATTTTATTATCCTGCTGCTCTACCAAGTGTCCTGGTAAATTCTGTATGAACAAAGACATCCGAGATCACATAAGTAACACAGCATCAACACTTAGCTCCCTGGGGTCTTGGGGAAGCCACCATTCTCCAGGGTGGCCTTCGCCACTTCGCTTCAGCTGAAAATCCTATGTTTATCGCTGTGTATTTTCCTCAAAAAAGCATCATTTTGTCCAGAACTAGTATCAAGGCTTTATAGTTTCTAGGCATTCCTTAAAATGCATGGTATACAAAGTTGTACAGACATCTTTGAGCTTTCCTTCTGAATGAGTGGCTTGCTTGCTTGCTTGCTTTTTTTTTTTTTTTAAGATTTTATTTATTTATTTGACAGAGAGAGACACAGCGAGAGAGGGAACACAAGCAGGGGGAGTGGGAGAGGGAGAAGCAGGCTCCCCGCAGAGCAGGAAGCCCGATGTGGGACTCGATCCCAGGACCCTGGGACCATGACCTGAGCCGAAGGCAGACACTTAACGACTGAGCCACCCGGGCGCCCCATGGCTTTGTTTCTTAACTGAAGCTCACATGTTTAGCTCTGACTGTGACTCAAGCTGGCCGGATCCATGGAGAGTTGTACTGTGGGACAGCTGCATAGGGTTTTATCAGACACATCATTCCTGTGTTTAGAAAAATCACTTGCCAGCAAAAAATGCTTTATTTTGTCCTTGCTCCATTGTAGTAACTTTTACCGAACACCTAGTTTTTTATGAACATGAAAGAACACACAGTTGTACGCACCCCGGCGGCTGGTACCAGGATGACGGGCTGAACTGTGAAACACAGGCATTGCCTTCTGAGGTACACAGAAGCATCATGAAGTCACAGAGCGAAGCCACTCTGTGCCAGGCCTCGTGCCAAGGCTCCGGGAGGACACAGGACACGGTCCCTGGCCTCACGGAGCAGGCTGTGTCATGGAAAGTTTCCCAAACTCTCCAGCTCACGCTAAAATTCACAACCCCTCCCCACAAAGAAGACAGAGCCCCAGCAGAAACTTCATTTTCCGTGAATTGGAATAGACTGTGATGAATAATTCTCAGGAGCCAGAAAAGCAGAGAGAAAGCAGGAGACGTGGGAGGGGGTCCCTTCCTATGACTGGGGCGTTCAGGGTATTTTCAGGGTGCCCCGAGGCGGCGCCCCAGAGCCATAACTCTCAGAAGGCAGCAGAGGGTCCGGGCAGGGTACCTGGGACAGAGGCATTCGGGGGCTCTAAACAGAATGTGTGTACAGTCCTGGGGTCTTTTCGCTGGGTGGGGGCTGAGCCCTGGCCTCTGTTCACCTAGCCCTGCCACCCAGCGGCTGTGTACACGTGTCCTCATGGGTCAGACTCACGGTCATCCTCCGTGTGCACGCGTCTCTTCCCCGCCGCGGGTACCTCTGATACGTGCGCAGTAGGAGAGCCGCCCGGGAGCTGCCCCCTCACACAGAATCATCGTCAGATACGGATGGGAGGAAGTTTGGTCTTCTTTAGACTTTGGAAAAGGAAAGATTTGGCCTGCAGTCATGGCAAGTAACTTGTGCGCTTGTTGTCTTGTAGGTCTGCAGGGTTCTCGGAGCAACCCCTCCATCCAGGCCACGCTCAATAAGACGGCACTCTCCTCCTCCCTGAACAGCCACCCGCAGACGTCCGCCCCCAGCGCCTCTGCTCTTCACCCTTCCCTCCGGCTCTTCTCCCTCAGCAACCCGTCTCTCTCCACCACAGCCCTGAGCGGCCCCTCCCGGCGGAGGCAGCCTCCCGTCAGCCCGCTCACGCTCTCTCCCGGCCCCGAAGCGCAGCAGGGTTTCAGCAGACAGCTCTCGGCCACCAGCTCTCTGAACCCCTATCCTGCGGCGCAGGTGAGAGCAAACCCACAGCCCAACGGGGGGAGGCCTGTGGGGCCTGGATTGGGCCCCCCTCAGCTGGTGTAGTCCCCGAGGTCTCCCGTGAGACCGGAGGGAGCAAGTGGGAATAGCCCAGGAAGCCCTACTCTTGTCCTCACAGCACGTTTGTGGCGATGATCGCTGTTGCGCAAACAACACGATCTGCAGTCACTGACTCACAAACCTTGGCGTTGCGGGCCAGGCAGGGCGTAGAGAACACGGTCCAGACGCATCTAAGGTGGCTGGGGGTGACCAGGCTGGGGCTTTAAAATTGGTGTGGAAAATTATCAATAACTGAGTCTGTGAGTATTTTAAGCCACAGGGGAAAGCCAAAGAAGACGTTTAATACCTTCCTGAAGCTTTGGTATTGGATTAGACCTCTCCCCTAACTACGCCTACAGGTTTGAGAAGCAGTGCTTTTATTGCTCATGAAGGGATAGGGGTATAATAAGGATCAGGGTCCTCCGTAAAAGGACCTAAATAAGTCTGTTTAGAAAGAGGCACATTTTGGGGCACCTGGCTGGCTCAGTGGGTAGAGCGTGTGGCTCTTGATCTTGGGGTCATGCGTTCAAGCCCCATGTTGGGTATAGAGCTTAAAAAGTAAAATAAAACCAAGCATTAAAAAGAAAGAAAGGGGCACATTTTGAAGTCACAAGCCTGTTAGAGAAATTCAGATGTCAAAACATCCTATTTTGTCTTCCTGACTTCGTTTTTATTCTGCGCTCTTGGGGTGGCTCTTACCATAATCATCAATGAATATATTTTCAACCTATTGGTCCCTCCCTGGATACATTGTGACATCATTTACTCCCCGCCTCACTATAAATGAGTCATGATTTAGCAAGCAAGAGTTGACAGAACACAACGGAAGGAGTTAGCAGATCCAGTTATTAGTCACTCTTAACATGAGTAATCCCTTTCGGGAGATGGTGAGAGGGTATTTCATAATTGTTTTTTTAATGGTTCTTTTTATGTTATTGGATTGCCTTTACTTTTCTTTGGTAAGGTTATTTTAGAGGATGTAAAAAATACTACTCTTGCTTTCTGGCTACATTTTCAGGAGCGCTGTAGGCACAGAGAGCATCCTTTTCCAGACGTTTCCATTTTTTTTGTTTGCTTAATTACTAAGACTTAAAAAAAAAATCAGCGTTATCGGTGCACATAGGTTAATAAGTCAGATAGTTCTAAAGGGCTTGTTATGAAGCAACATTGTCTTCCCCTCCCCGACGCACCGTATTTCTCACTCCCTAGAGATGGCTCCTTTCCACCACTTTAATCTCTTTGGTATATCCATGTTATTTCATGCTTGTTTTGTTCTGGATTTTTAGTGTTAGGTATTACCTGATGACATCCTACCGTGGAGGATCAGGTTACGGCTCTCTTTCACCTCTCCCCAAACCCCACCCACCTACACACACATTTCCTCCTCATTCATACTGTGCTTTGTTATAATTTTGATGAAAGCAATAGTCAGTGTTTAGTGTTTTCCCGGTTACGATAGCCAGAGTTGAACCATTTAATATTCCACGAAATAACAAAATGAAAAATATTTTTCTCCTGGGAGTTGATGGATGTTTTACTCTGTGAGTCTGGTTTTCTATGTGTGTATCGCTTGTCCTATCGCCACCTCTTGGAGTTGGGTAGATCTCCTCTCAATACGTTTAAAAACAAGCCCTCTGGGGACACCTGGGTGGCTCAGCTGTTAGGCGTCTGCCTTCGGCTCAGGTCGTGATCCCAGGGTCCTGGGGTCGAGCCCCGCGTCGGGCTCCCTGCTCCGCGGGAAGCCTGCCTCTCCCTCTGCCACTCCCCCTGCTTGTGTTCCCTCTCTCGCTGTGTCTCTCTCTGTCAAAAGATAAATAAAAAATCTTTAAAAAAAAAAAAAAAAAACAAGCCCTCCATGGGCACCTGGGTGGCTCAGTTGGTTAAGCATCTGGCTTCAGCTCAGGTCATGATCCCAGGGTCGTGGGATCGAGCCCCCGTGTAGCATTGGACTCCGTGCTCAGCGGGGAGTCTGCTTCTCCCTCTCCGCCTGCCCGTGTGCTCTCTCTCTCTCTCAAATAAATAAATAGAATCTTTAAAACAAAACAAAACAAGGGGGGAAAAAAAAGCCCTCCAGTAGATTTCCAGCAAAGAGTGCATGTGGCCTGGCATGACTCAACTATGTCTTCCTTCTACCCATCATTTAACTCATAATTGGCCAGACACAGAATTCAAATCTGAAATAATTTTCTCTTAAAATTTTGAAGGTATTAATTCTTTGCCTTTTAGTTTCTAGAGTTGCTACTAAGAAATCCAGTGCCATTCCAATTTTTAATACTTTGAACAAAATGTACTTTTTTCCCTCTGGAGGCTTGTAGGATCTTCTTTTTGTTCCCCAGAGTTCCAAAACTTCAGGGTCACATGAGTCTGGATGTTTGGTGGGTTTCCTCAATCTGGAAACTCCTGTCATCCTTCATTTCTGGGAAATCTTCATTAATTACTTCCTGGATGGTTTCTTCCCTTTGATTTCTCTGTGCTCTCTTTCTGGAACTCGTATTCTGTGAATGTTGGACTGCCTGTACATTTCCTCTCATACCCTATTTTTTCCATTCTTCTCTTTTCTCTCATCTTTTTTCACCCTGCTTTCTGGGAGAGCTTCTCACCTTTATCATCCTGCTGTTATGTCGAGTTTTCCTTTCTGCTCTCATACTTTTAAATTGCCAAGAATTCTCTTTTATCCTCCAAGTGAGTGTTCCTTTTTATAGCACTGTACTCATCCTATGGATGCAGTATCATTTTTTCGTCTCTCTGAGGTTTTCAGGGGTAATTTTCATTCTGGTTTCTTTTTATTTTTTGTAACAAGTTTTCCAAGTTGCATAAAAGTAAGAGAATATGATGGAATGAATCTTTCTATACCTGTCATCCAGCCTCAACCATTATCATTTTTTTAAAGATTTTATTTATTTATTTGAGAGAGATAGAGAGAGAGAGAGCGAGCATGAGCAGGGTGAAGGGCAGAGGGAGAAGCAGACTCCTCACTGAGCAGGGAGCCCGATGCGGGACTCGATCCCAGGACTCCAGGATCACGACCTGAGCCGAAGGCAGACGCTTAACGACTGAGCCACCCAGGCGCCCACAATTATCAATCATCATTTTTGTAATCTTATTTCATCCACATCCCTACTTTGAAAAAATATGTATATAGAGATACACATTGCAAATATTTTATTATGTATTTTTAACAGGTAAGGATTTGTTATAGACTAAATAGTATAATGATAATTTTGATTTTTTTAAAAAGATTTTTATTTATTTACTTATTTACTTTTGTGAGAGAGAGAAAGCATGAGCGGGGGGCGGGGAGAGGGAGAAGCAGACTCCCCACTGAGCAGGGAGCCAGATGCAGGACTCGATCCCAGGACACTGGGATCACGACCTAAGCTGAAAGCTTAACCTACTGAGCCACCCAGGGACCTGATAATTTTGCTTTTCATGACGACTTCTTCCTGCACAGACCTCTCCAAGTTTCTTTTTTTTGTACGTCTGCCTTGGTCTCTGATTTCTATGCAGATGCTTTCCTCACAGTCTGGTGATCTTCGGTGCTCCGCTCATCTTTAAGAACAGGACACAGAAACACCACGTAGACGGGTGGGCTTGTTGAGCATGGTCCTCACTGTACACTGATCCAGCTCGGCCATTTCCCTGGGGAGCCTCTGGTGCCCCAAGTTTCAGAGTTGTCTCTCGGGCTGGTCAGATCCCCAGAGGGCACTGGCGCATACCTAGACTCCAGCCTCCTGCGAGTCAGGTTGGGAAAGAAAGGTGGAGGCCTCAGGATTCAGTGGTGAGCTCTGTTGCACGCTGCGTTTCCAGTGAAGCGCCTCACCCGCTGGGCTTGCTGTGTCCTGCCCGCAGACCCTCAGCTCTGCCCTCTTGCCGCCCCCAGGCTCGCCACGGGCAAGGGCTGTGAAGCCTCACCGCACCTCCTCCCGGCTCTTCAGCCCGCCCTGTCCGCCCCGGGACGGGAGTCCGGTTGCCTCCTGGTTTACCCCCCAGCCGCCTCTTGTCTTTCCCAGCGCCACTCACCCAGCCCCGGCTTGGCCGTTGCTTTTCATTTTCCAAACCGTGCTGCCACTTTCTTCCTTCCCATGATCTCTGTCCTTGTGCTGTTTATTAGCATTTTAGTCTTACTTATTTTCAAAGTGTTGTTCATTAATATCTCCTGTTGTTTAATGTTGTTTTAGTTGTTTTTAATCGAGGTTTGGGAGACAGTAGGGCTAACTAAGTTCTTTTTTTTTTTTTTTTCTTCAGTCTTCCATCTTAAACCAGACGTTACGGCTTTAAAAAAACAAACATGATTTTCACGGAGGTCACTGGCTAAATTGACGGGTGTTTTTGTTTTGTTTTTTTTAAGACAATAGAAATTGTCATTGAATGGGAAATGTCTGCTGAGGAAGTGAGATTTAAGATCACTTCGAAAGAGCAGAAGTAAGAAGTAGGCTTCGGGGAGCATCGCACAGAGTACCCCGGGGAAGAAGGGCTCAGGCTTTTCCCTCACTTTGACACCTCCTAATCTTAAAGGACTTACCACTTAGAAACGCCAGTCGAAGCTGATTAGTGGCTTTGTTTTACAGATGGTGTCCTCAGATCGAAGCCCACTTTCCTTCCTGCCCACAGAAGCTCAAGCTCAAGTGTCCCCACCGCCCCCCTACCCCGCCCCCCAGGACCTCTCCCAGCCTCGCCTACAGCAGCCCCCTGCCCAGGAGCCTCCTGCTCAGCAGCCCCAGGCCGCCTCATCCCTGCCTCCGTCCGGCTTCCCGCTCCTCATGGCCCAGGTGGGTCCTAGCGGGGACCCCGGTCACAAGGGAACACTTACTTGCCCCAAGTTCCGAGCTAAACGTTCCCTTCCTTATTCCCTGAAGGGTTCATCTTTGACCAGCTTCTTCCCAGATGTGAGCTTTGACCAGCAGTCCATGAGGCCAGGCCCAGCCTTCCCTCAACAGGTGAGCGAACATCCCTCTTCCTCGGGGCAGGACTTGCACTGTTCAGGCTGCTCAGGGCGTAGAACCCACCACACCAAATAGACTAGGTACCCCATCGCCCGGATTTCAGGTGGGCTCAGCCGCTAAGGGAGCCTGCAGTCTCCCCTAGCCCCCAAGTGCCGGTGCTGGCTGCCTTATTTGGTGTCAGGGCTCTGCAGAGGAACTCTTTGAACAAGTGGTAGAAGATTTCTGATGACAGTCTAGTTCTAGAACTGTGGAATGGCTCAGACAGAAGGGACCACCACAGTCCACTGGTCTGTCCTGCGGAGGAGACTGAGACGCAGGAGGGGTTGGGCCCACGGGCCTGGCTGCCGGAGCCGGCCCAGTGTGGCTTCCCAGGGGAGCTTGGTCCAGCCGGGGCCAGACGTCCCTCCCTCAGGTACTTTCATTCAACCCCTTCCTTTGGCTTTTTAGGTTCTCCCTAACATGGACCATTTAAAATATCTCTAGATGTTATAGTGTCCATTGAGTATGGATTGGGCTCTAGGATGGATTAAGGAGAGAAGGAAGGAGTTTGAGCATTTTACAGATCTTAATAATAATTACAACGGTAAAAGAAATAAAGACAGAGGTTTCCTGAGTGGGCCGTGGTGAAGACTCATGGCATAAACCAGTAGTCCCTGCCTCTCATTTTCTGAAGAAGTCCGTTGAGTTTAGATGAGTCAGTATCTCCCTGAAAGATGGTAGAAATGCCTGCTTTTGAAAGGTTAAAAAAAGAGTTTGGAGTATTAATTTCTGGAAAGGCACCTAAGATAGGCCCCAGTCCTCACCAGTCGTCCCAGAGGCTGTCTCACGGAGAGGGGACTGCCTGAGGTTCCTCCCTCTGAGCGTAAGAAGGAAGGGGCCCCCCTGCCTCATTTTTCTAGAAACCAAAGGGCAGAAGAGCCCCTTGGTCATATCACTTCCTTGGTTATAGAAGGAGCCTTTGAAGGGTTCCCACAGACGGTGTTTCCAAAGGCCTCGGTGTGGCTGGGAAGGAGGGGGGTGTGGGACCAGAGGGGCCACAGAGACCGTGACCGTTGGTGCCTCTTCAGGTGGTTTAGTGGGCCGGGCTGTGTGTGAGCGGGGACGAGTCACCCACACGGTGGGCCTCGGGGAGCCCTCCTCCACCCCAGCGCCTGCCTGCCTGAGAGGAATATTCTGTGCGGGATCCTGGAGAGAAGGGACCCAGGACAGTTCCATGCATGTTGCATTCTTCACTCCTCGAAAGCAGAGATCGTTCCTTACGGTGTGACCTCTGATGCTTCCAGGTGCCTCTGGTGCAGCAAGGTCTCCGAGAACCGCAGGACTCATTTCATCTGAGACCAAACCTGTATTCCAACTGCGGGGGTTTCCCCAACGCCATCCTGACAGGTGAGTGTGGGCCACTCCTCAGCTCTACTGTACTGTTTGTGTTTTGCTGCGTTTTTACAGATGCCATTGTAAGAGAGTTTAAACATCATATAAAGCAAAGAAATGAAAGTCCCCCAGCTCAAGTTTAGCTTTTCAAAAGGCAGGCGATCCCTGTCCTGGCGGGGACGCCGGGAGTTGGGGCGGGGGGGGGGGACGCGGGCCGTCGCTGTCCTGGCTGGAAGATGACAGTGCCGGCGTTTGCGGGGATGTCGTCTGTTGTACATGCCTCCTAACCTGCACCGTTTCCCCCTCTTGCTGCTCCTTCCAGAAGACTCGAGTACCAGCCTGTTCAAAGACCTCAGCA